>NW_015506249.1:38280-90281 GCF_001515645.1 Sinocyclocheilus grahami | reverse complement strand
CCTCGTTCTTGTTCCGAGTGGGTCTCGAACCCGGGTCGACGGCATGGGAGGCGGACGCACTAACAAGGAGGCTAAAGACTGCAGCCTCTAGCGTCAGTCGCTAGTGTGTCTCTTGAGATCAGGGAAGTGAGGTTTACCTGCACAGCACTTACTCGCTGGCCTCCGTTACACTCACCCCCCTAACCATCACTCCCATCCGGGTCACGGCACCAATGTAACCCTCTCTCCCGGGTCCTCACCGCCACGCCTCGTTCTTGTTCCGAGTGGGTCTCGAACCCGGGTCGACGGCATGGGAGGCGGACGCACTAACAAGGAGGCTAAAGACTGCAGCCTCTAGCGTCAGTCGCTAGTGTGTCTCTTGAGATCAGGGAAGTGAGGTTTACCTGCACAGCACTTACTCGCTGGCCTCCGTTACACTCACCCCCCTAACCATCACTCCCATCCGGGTCACGGCACCAATGTAACCCTCTCTCCCGGGTCCCCACCGCCACGCCTCGTTCTTGTTCCGAGTGGGTCTCGAACCCGGGTCAACGGCATGGGAGGCGGACGCACTAACAAGGAGGCTAAAGACTGCAGCCTCTAGCGTCAGTCGCTAGTGTGTCTCTTGAGATCAGGGAAGTGAGGTTTACCTGCACAGCACTTACTCGCTGGCCTCCGTTACACTCACCCCCCTAACCATCACTCCCATCCGGGTCACGGCACCAATGTAACCCTCTCTCCCGGGTCCTCACCGCCACGCCTCGTTCTTGTTCCGAGTGGGTCTCGAACCTGGGTCAACGGCATGGGAGGCGGACGCACTAACAAGGAGGCTAAAGACTGCAGCCTCTAACGTCAGTCGCTAGTGTGTCTCTTGAGATCAGGGGAGTGAGGTTTACCTGCACAGCACTTACTCGCTGGCCTCCGTTACATGAGCAAATCATCAAATGCCATATATGAGTGAAATGGGGTGTTGAACAGGGACTTGGCTTAAGCCTGAATCTGTGCTGCTCATTAGACTAAACAGACCTGACCGGTCATTGTTGTGTCTGGTCACCGGTCTGTCTGGAGCGGCTTTTGACCAGCACAATCTGTCAGCCGTGGCCTCATGGGCATGACAAGCCACCACACACACACACACACACACACACACAATCAGCGTCCACAACAGCTGCAAAATGTTCTTTTCTCAGTTACATGATGAATCATGCTGAAAATCCTGACTGGACCTGAATAGATCAGCTCGGTCTCTAGATAGGGAGGAAAAAGGGGCGTGTGCCTTAATCTGCACACTAGCAGATCAATAACACAAATATCTGAAAGATTTCAATGACTGGACTCTTCATGCTGGGGATCATGATAAGCAACACACATCAACAAATCATAAATGATCATCTCAGAAAATAACAATGCCTTTTTTCCCCTCATGCATGGAAACAATGAGAAGTGTTAATGATGATGCATATTGCTCTCAGACACAATACCGAACAGTGTACCGTAAATCAAACCTTGTGATTACTGTACCCTATCACAAAACTAGTGACATTTATCAGTGATTAAATAATCAATAGGTTGGTTTTCATCACATTATTATTATTATTATAATGGGCTATAAATATTTTTAAATACATGATTTCACATATATTAGATAGTAAAAATATAATTTGTACAATACTGACTACTAAAATGTATGCATTTTTATTTCAAAATTTTTTTTTTTTAATAATTACAAAAACAATTTTTTTTATACATTTACATAAAGCAATCGTTCATACAACACACACACAAAATACTGAACTCACCAAACATCAGGCACTGGATAGACGCGACCGACATCTCTGCAGCTTTAAACGATCGCATTGAGAAATTGTGTTATGCTACCGACGAGACACACTAACATGAATTAATCATCGGAATTAAAAACAGAAGGTCAGCTGATGGGCAGACGAAGCACGCGACTGTCTGTCCGCACGAGTGAGATATACTGTGCAGATCGGCAGCCGTGACTGCGAGGAAAGCCGGACGGTAGCTTGTGTGCTGCTCTTCTTGCAGTCAATGGACTTACAGCGATACACTGAGGATTTTGGAGGGTTCGATTCCTGGCGCAGTGACTGCAGGCGACCCGCTGCAGCGACGCAGGGTCCTAAACGCCGCGGGTTTTGTTAGTATGAAACTAGAATGAACGGTCAGCGATGGAATTCTGGAGTCGACCAATCGGAGAGCTCCGATTATGATCAACAACGCAAGTTTCACGAAGTGCATAACCATAACCAAACAAGATTGTAATTTAATGCGCTGTAGTTTATTTGCGAATCCAGGTGTGAAAACTTGTTGCATCTTTCCCAAAAAGACTCATGGCTGTATTAGATCAAAAGGGTGCTTCTACTAAATACTGAGCAAAGGGTCTGAATACTTAGGACCATGTGATATTTCAGTTTTTCTTTTTTAATAAATCTGCAAAAATGTCAACAATTCTGTGTTTTTCTGTCAATATGGGGTGCTGTGTGTACATTGAGGAAAAAAAATTTACTTAAATGATTTTAGCAAATGGCTGCAATATAACACGGAGTGAAAAATTGAAGGGGGTCTGAATACTTAACATACCCACTGTACATAAAAAAGTTGCAATTTGAGGAAGCTTCCAAAAGGTACTGAAAGCAATTTAAAAAAAAAAAATTGCACAAAAAAAAATGCTATATATAATTTTTTTTTTTTTTGTGCGTGCAATTAAAAACAATTGCTTTCAGTACCTTTTGGAAGCTTCCTCAAAGAAAATAAAGGTAACTGCAACAGTTTATATTAATGTTCTGGAGCTTTATTTCGCATAATTCAAATTTTTCTCAAACTCTCAGAATTCTATTCTGAGTATTCTGTATTCAAAACCTCACAGTTGAATGTTCTTGACACAAGCATTTTCCTCACAACGTAAACTCAGAATCCTGAAGAAGAAACTCAGAATTGAGATTAAAAAAAAAAAAAATTTCATTGTGTGAACTCAATGTTAATTAAACTGCTATGTAAATTCAGAATCTAGAGCAAAAAGGCAAATTTGCAACAACTCAGAATTTTGAGAAAACCGTAGAATTTAAACTTGCAATTCTAAGGAAAAAATTGTGAAAGTCAATGACCTTTTTAATATATTTTTTTCCCCCCACAGGCGCTAACAAGCTTCATTAAGAAGAGATTACAAAACTGTAATAATTCAAAACAGTCAATTACATACACATATGTATATATGTGTATTTTCAAAAATGAAAATTCTGTCATTAATTACTCACCCTCATGTCGTCTCAAACCCACAAGACCTTTGTTCGTGAATCATTTTTGTGCACAAAAGAAAACAAAAACGAATGTATTCAACAATTCGTAGCGCCATTGTAGCGCCATTTTGGAGAGTATCCGCTGGACGTAAACAACGTATGCGGTTCACTGTCAGCTACATTTCTGGACTTGGGAGCATTTCAGTTGTATTGCTGTCTATGCAGGGTCAGACAACTCTCAGATTCCATCAAAAATATCTTAATTGAGTTCCGAAGTTGAACGAAGGTCTTACGGGTTACAAACGACATGAGGGTGAGTAAGTAATGACAGAATTTTCATTTGTGGGTGAACTAACCCTTTAAGATTTATTGTTCAGAACATAACAGTACAAAAGTAATTTTTTACATCACAAATTTAATAAATGCAGTACTTCTGCAAAACTGACATTATAGAAAGTTCAAGAACGACATTTCACATGCAGCCGACAAGACCGCACAAGCCAAGCGGATCACTTCAACCGTAACGACTACGGTAACAAGCTCATGAAAGGACCAAAAACAATATTCAATCCACGTAACAATTTCTCCGACAAACCTCATAACAGAATATATACAAGTCCAAGAGATTCGAAGCAACTGCTCGTGAACTAATCCAGAACGAGTGCCTAGAACTGCTGTGCGATGAGCTTTTTCTTGGCGTCGTGGGAGAATTTGTTAGAGCGGAACAGGTCGCTGTCGTAAAACGCAGACAGGTTGTGGATGTTAATCTGCCGGGCCTGAGAACAAAAAAAAGATAGTGTTACAACACAAATTCGCAAATAACACATGCAACTTCAGTACTTATGGGGACTTCTCGATTTAAACATCTATTAGTTACCTTGTCCACCAGATCTTTTTCAGGAATCTCGATGGTGTCCTGCTGGGCTCCGTAACGGTTGCGCTGATACGCAACCTGCTCGGAAACCAGCTGCTTCAGGACGAAGAGCAGCAGCTCGTTGTTGTCTCGTCTGAACGCCAGATACCGTGCAAATGTCTGTAAAAATGCAACAAATACGAGTTCGGTTACCAACGTAAACCAGGATCGGACAGAATCCTTGGAGTCACTAGACTTGCACGGCTACCACAAATGGAAAATTGATGCCAGATGGATATAATCAGGTTGCTTACCTTCCGCATGCTCCTCATCACGCTGAACTTCTGCGTGTCAATGAAGCTTTCTAGCATGACACGGATAGCCATGTTCACGTCGTCCTCCAGCACGTAATCCCGCAGATGCATGCGGGCGTGAGCCTCGGCCATGCGGATCATGGACTCTATGTGACGCACGGTAATCGGGATACTTCCTGTAGCCTGCGAGACAGCATATGATTACTACGATGTTTCTGCGATAACTGCGTTTTCTGCGTGCATTTAACGAATAATTGCAGAATGGCCTGAAAAATGGTGGAACTTTTTAAAATCGCCTTTGGCTTCAAATGCGACTCTTACCATAGACTCTTTTCGAAGGTCGCTGTAAATTCGGGCAACCTTGTCTTGGTCCATCTGGTTGAGTTTCGGTCGCACCCGCTCTTTGGCGTACATGATGTACTTCCTGAGCAGCTCCTGAGGGATGGGCGGGACATCAAAGGTGTTTGGCAGCACCACCTCCTCTAGACTGGCCATGCCCCCTTCTTTGTTGCTTGGGTGATGTTTGATGTGGCTGCCCACCACGAAGCGAGCCAGCATTTCATCCTAAACCAAAGAGAATTATCGATTGACAAAGCTTGGGCAGTCACTGTTAAGAGTGTTTACATGACAACAATGTACAAAAAATTGAAAGTTTTGCATTTTTTAAATTTTGCATACAGATGCTAAATTTTGTAAAAATGATCCCAGTTCGCATGGATCCACGAAAATGGCTAAAAACGCAGTATTATGTGTGCCAGGCCAGTAGATGGCGAGGTCAACTTCGCACGTACCTATACAATGAACACATAATATACAAGCACATTACTTTTTTGTAGTTTACACAGAGACGACTACGGTATTGTTCTGAAAAACTTGCACTTTGAAACCAGTTTTGAAACTTTACAGGCCCCCAAAACGCTGTTGTCATGTAAATGAACGGCCAAAATGCATAAAAAGTAAAAATACACTTTTATTTGAAAACTGTGAACACCCCTAAGATGTCAACAGACTTACCTGCACAGGATCGACGGTGTCTCTTACGACGCAAAGAACGTCAAATCGAGATATGATGGGCTCCGTCAGGTCCACGTTTTCAGAAAATGTGAGAGACGGGTCGTAACGTCCACCTTTTAAGAAAAAGAAAACTTTCCTAAGAAAAATGATTGCTGCCAAAAACACTGCTGCAACTTTTGGTCCAGCAGAAAGTAATTAAGAACATGACTGCATTTTAGATTAACATGCAACTCTTAAAGTGCCGATGGCAAAATTGAAGTTATGACCCTCATTTAAACTTTCATTAAAACGCTCCCAGAACGCACCGATAGGATTGGCGGCAGCCATGACAGTACAGCGAGCCTGCAGCGATGTGACAATCCCAGCTTTAGAAATGGAGATGCTCTGCTGCTCCATGGCTTCATGGATGCTGGTCCTGTCCTGATCGTTCATCTAAATAATGAAGAAAAAGCAGGTTCACTTAAGCATTCAACTAAAAATTGCTCTAAATTGGTCCAAAAATTGGTGAAAGTGCATCAAAAACATCTTTAAAGCTACAAACTGGTCCCATTTTTAACGTTCGCTCACCTTATCAAACTCGTCAATGAGGCAGACTCCACGGTCCGCCAGCACCAAAGCTCCCGCCTCCAGCGTCCACTCTCGAGTCACGGGATGACGTTGCACATAAGCCGTCAGACCCACGGCGGAAGCGCCCTGACCTGTAGTGAAGACAGCGCGACTCGCAACCTTCTCGATGTACTTTAGGAACTGGGACTTGGCTGTGCCTGGATCTCCACACAGGAGAACGTTAATATCACCACGCACCTTGTGCTTCCCGCCTGTTGAGGGAGCCAGAAGACAATTGAGCAACTTTCACTCTGAAGGACTTAAAAAAAAAAAAAAAAAAGTAATAGCTGTGAAAAGGATACCTGGATTCTTGGCTTCGCCGCCAAACAGAGCAAGCGCTAGACCGCGTTTGATGTCCTCGTGCCCATAAATGGAAGGACCAATACTTGCGAAAATCTGGAGGGAAGTTAAGATTAATCTGGAGAAACTTTCTGATACACTCTGAAGTTACAGCTTAAACTGTGTGACCATTGCTCACCCGTTCTCCGATGCGCTCGTCTTTGGACAGAGCCACGATGGCTTTGATGTCTTCGTCGGTGAGCTCCGCCACAGCCACGCCCTGATCCTTACGGGCGATGTGATTGGCCAGGATTACAGTAGCAAAAACGGGGAAGCCATTGAGCAACTTTCCCTCTGAAGGACTTAAAAAAAAAAAAAAAAAAAAAAAAAAAAAGTAATAGCTGTGAAAAGGATACCTGGATTCTTGGCTTCGCCGCCAAACAGAGCAAGCGCTAGACCGCGTTT
The DNA here is from genome assembly GCF_001515645.1 of Sinocyclocheilus grahami. Classification (NCBI taxonomy): domain Eukaryota; kingdom Metazoa; phylum Chordata; class Actinopteri; order Cypriniformes; family Cyprinidae; genus Sinocyclocheilus; species Sinocyclocheilus grahami. Next base: position 83,514 of record NW_015506249.1, on the reverse strand, counting down.
GATGTCCTCGTGCCCATAAATGGAAGGACCAATACTTGCGAAAATCTGGAGGGAAGTTAAGATTAATCTGGAGAAACTTTCTGATACACTCTGAAGTTACAGCTTAAACTGTGTGACCATTGCTCACCCGTTCTCCGATGCGCTCGTCTTTGGACAGAGCCACGATGGCTTTGATGTCTTCGTCGGTGAGCTCCGCCACAGCCACGCCCTGATCCTTACGGGCGATGTGATTGGCCAGGATTACAGTAGCAAAAACGGGGAAGCCATTAGCCATGTTGAGAGAGCCGTCATAGTTGTTGTGGTAGATTCCTGTGAGCTCCTGTAAAAATAAACCATTTTGAGGTTATATTTTATTCAAAAATATATCAAAGTATTATTTACAATGTTACATAGTGGGAAAATATATAAATGCACACACATTTGAAACTAATTTTACTTGAATATTATTTTATATAGTTAGTGATATAAATATCTCAAGTCTCTGTTGAGGTAGATTCCTGTAAGTTCCTAATAATATTCAAGTATTATTTGCAATATAATGAAGAAAAAATACAAACAAATTAGTGCAGTCAAAAGATTAATCATGCATGCATACATTTAAGAAAAATATGTTAATATATTAAATGTATTTATAAATAATATACATTTATGAATATACATATATGCATGTTAATACAAGGAAGTATTTTCAAAATATATATTGTGTGTGTGTGCATTTATATATACACATAATAAATATACACAGTACACACTATGTAAACAAAAACTTTTATTTTGGATTCAAATAATTGCGATTAATCGTTTGACAGCACTAAATTTAATTCAATATTATATGATTTAGTTGTAATAATACAGATATTATAAAAAGATGTAGCTGTGGTGGATTCCTGTGAGCTCCAGCAACAATAATACATTTTTGGAAGGAAATATTTGTATTTATATTCAAACATTATTTACAACATTAAATAATGGACAATATGTAAATATACATTTAGAGGGGCATATTTTTCGTCAATAATATTTGATATAGTTAGTGATATAAAAATTACAAGAAGTCATAGATGCTATGGTAGATTCTTGTGAGCTCCAGCAAAACATTTTTGGAGGGTCTATTTAATTTAAATATATAGAAATATTATTTGACATGTTATATAGTAAAAAATTGGATACAAATACACATTTAGGCAGTGTATTTACTTTATATATTACTTATAAATTACATAATTATAGTGATAGAAGTAACACACAAAAGGTTAATTTTGATAAATATGTACAGGTCCAAATTTCAGGGCATATTTACTTTAACATTGCTCAATAACGCCAATTTTTGTTTAATTTTATAGAATATATAGTCTTTTATTTATGTTTTAAGACACAAATCAATATTCAATTACGTTTACGTATCGCATCGTGACTTTGCTGGTGATACACAGCCCTATAACGAACCGTCATGTTTGTGTACCGTTACACCCCTAGTAGAAACGTTAGCTTGTTAGTTATGTTTTCATCCAAATTTGCGAAATTGACTTTAAGAATACTGCATAAAACATTTGTGAAAGCACCATTTTCTTGCCATGAATTCAAGACAACAAAACCGTCACATCCTGTGAAAACGGCACAAAGTTTCAATAATAAAAATAAAAGTTGTGGCTCTTGTTTTCCTACATAATAAATTACTTGCACGTAATTACATGCAACTAAGTCTACATGCAATAATAAGCGCTGTAATGCTATCTTAAATTCAGACGCCTGATGTTTGGAAATGCAATTGTGCGTTTTTTTTATGCAATATCCTAAAATTAGCATTAAAACATTTGGATGAAAACATAACTGCATCAGAATAAAAAAAATGTTTAAGGGTACAGATATAGTTGCTAGCCTACATACAGTAACTTTTGTATAGTTTTTCCCTTGCATTTTTAAAAAGTTTCACGTATACACGACAATGATTTCAAAACGATTCGCGTTTACACATCCGCGAAAACAGCAAAAAAAGCTGTATTACGTATGCCAGGCCATTAGTTGGCGCTGTCACCTTGTTAGTAAACAGTACCTGTAGGGAAATGACGATTATATGATGTTTAAGATGCATCTCCGCTGTTGGTTGTAATAATGGTGAAGTAAATCCACACTTTGCTGAAGACTTTGCAAACTCTTGAGCAGCAACAACAGTACCATGTCCTCCTCCATTGTTGTGTATGTTTGTTCGCGCTTGCCTTTAAAATCGACACGTACTACACAAGCGCATTTCGTCACCGTTTTCAAAGATTCCCGTATTGGGTGTTTACACGGAAACGATAACGGTGCCGTTTTCAAAAACTTGCACTTTGAAACCCGTTTTCAAAAATATGCGTTTTCAGTCCCCAAAACGACGTTGTAGTGTAAACGAACAGTCAAAAACGCATAAAAAGTTTCCCTTTTTTGGATAAAAACGTTGACGTGTAAACGGCCCCCCCAAGTCTAGCGAAGAGCATTTTGTGATTAGACTATACTTCATTATATTTACTTTACCTGTTAGTGATGTCTTAATTACTCGGACTCGTCCTCAAACGGGGGCAGGTCTCTGCCGGGGCTGGAGGTCAGGTCACCCCGCCGTGAACCACGACTGGGGCTGGTGGCCATGTGCAACGACTCTGATGAATCCTGTTTTGAAGCAACAATAAAAAAGTTAGTGTTGTATAAAGCAAAAGTCTTTACATTAGACCTGAAAGAGATAGACTAAAGGTCAATGTGGACAATGCAGGTAACATACGTGTAACTACATCAGGCTGAGGTAACAACACTGAAAATAAATATCATTACTTTTGAAAAACAGACCTGTCAGTCAGCCAATATGTTAAATACTGAAGCACTACTATAATATAATTTAGGAAATGTCAGTTATAACTTGTAACAACTGCTGAACCACAACAAAGAAACTAGTTTTACCCACGTGGGACCTTTTAGGCTGACTTCAAAGATTCCCGTATTGGGTGTTTACACGGAAACGATAACGGTGCCGTTTTCAAAAACTTGCACTTTGAAACCCGTTTTCAAAAATATGCGTTTTCAGTCCCCAAAACGACGTTGTAGTGTAAACGAACAGTCAAAAACGCATAAAAAGTTTCCCTTTTTTGGATAAAAACGTTGACGTGTAAACGGCCCCCCCAAGTCTAGCGAAGAGCATTTTGTGATTAGACTATACTTCATTATATTTACTTTACCTGTTAGTGATGTCTTAATTATTTAATATATATGCTTAAATATTTTATGAAACAAGTTATAAGTTAATTTAAAAACAACTGACATGTTTGCATACCATTTTTTAATTTGAGTGTAGATTATTATAGTTAAAAATAAATAGTAATTGAATTTAAGTTTGGGCTCTGCTGTTAATTGTAACCTTATAGTAATGTAAAATGGCTCCCTATAGTTTAGAGCAGAAGCTAAGATTTTTAATTAGAATTTAAATTAGAATCGAATTTATTAAAAAGAAAGAGCAATTTGTCCAGTAAACCATTGTTTAACTTTAAAAAAAATAAAAAATAAAAATATTCGATATCAATATTGTGGCACGTGTGAATTGAAATGGAGTAGAAAAGTGCGAGGTTTCTAAAAAAAGAATGAATAGAGCATATATAGGCTACAACAAGGTTTAATCTGGCCGCAGAGGAACACAACTGGGTTGCCTGATATAAAGAGACGTAATCCCCGAAACAGAGCTTCACACTTGCGCAATACAGAAATATCTGCTAAGTGTGCTACTTATCTTTGTCAACCTGGCAACCATGTGCGCGCGCTCTCTCCACTGTGGATAAACGTGCTTGCTTTCTGAAAACAGCGGTTAGCTTGCAGTATAGCGATCTCCACTTCAATAATCTATTCTCAGAAAAGTGTGATTCATCAACTGTTCATTTACGACAGAGAGAGAGAGGCTGTGTATGTATGAATTACCACCGTTTTGCTGCGTTTCTCTATTAACAGTAGAGCTGTGGCTTTAATTGCTTTCGAAACAACGATGCTACCAGTTCCTTGTTGAGAAAGATAATGTAGCTCTTGAGCGATTAAGCTATTTAGTTGATAAAACTGCGGGGCAGTGCTAAAAAGTTTGTTCCTGAATGTCTGAGTTAAGCCGCAACGTGATCTGTGTGTGACTGCACTTAACATCAAACTGCTTCCGTTTCACACAAATGCTGGCACAGACGTGCATGTTCGGCTAGAGTCGCTTTGAACTCGTGCATCTTCGGAAGCGGAGCTGTGCGGAAACTTACAAAAAATGTCGTGCACACCGCCACGCGAAACGAAGCCGCGCGCACCTAAGCGAACTTCCGCCAACACCACGATGACGTCATATTTGCTGCGCACACCTAAGCGAACTTGCGAACACGTCGAGTTAGTTTAGAACGCTTCAAATTTTATTATTTGTTTTATTGTAGAGAGTGAGATAACCTACCAGGAAGGTAAATTATTTTTTTTATATATTAGAATGAGTACATTACAATATAAATGTATTAGAATGAGTACATTATTATTTATGGGCTTAAAAACAATATGCATGCAATCAGAATATTGTACCTGGTGGGGAGTGCAGAATGTAAACATGAAACATATGCCATTACCTATATTGTGCTGTGGTACAGTTATGGAGGCTCTTCATAATGCAGAGGTCAACAGTCTGCTCTGCCAAAAGTTAGAAATGGCACTATAGTATGCAGTGTTTAATAAACAGCTGTTTTTCTCAATTCTGCTGAGGTGAAATTCAGTGCAGTCATGTATCGTATCGTGGCCTCTGTATCGTGATACGTATCGCATCGTGACTTTGCTGGTGATACACAGCCCTATAACGAACTGTCATGTTTGTGTACCGTTACACCCCTAGTAGAAACGTTAGCTTGTTAGCTATGTTTTCATCCAAATTTGCGAAATTGACTTTAAGAATACTGCATAAAACATTTGTGAAAGCACCATTTTCTTGCCATGAATTCAAGACAACAAAACTGTCACATCCTGTGAAAACGGCACAAAGTTTCAATAATAAAAATAAAAGTCGTGGCTTGTTTTCCTACATAATAAATTACTTGCATGTAATTACATGCAACTAAGTCTACATGCAATAATAAGCGCTGTAATGCTATCTTAAATTCAGACGCCTGATGTTTGGAAATGCAATTGTGCGTTTTTTTTATGCAATATCCTAAAATTAGCATTAAAACATTTGGATGAAACCATAACTGCATCAGAATAAAAAAAATGTTTAAGGGTACAGATATAGTTGCTAGCCTACATACAGTAATTTTTGTATTTTGGGGGGATGAAATGTGACCTGGACATGCTTCTTGACAGGTTTCATGAGGTTCCTAACATAACAAACACCCTCTCTCACCTCTCCATCCCATCTCCGATCAGCTCCTCTCCGTCCTCCTCATCAGGAATAATGTCTCCCAGAATCCCCTCGGACTCGTCCTCAAACGGGGGCAGGTCTCTGCCGGGGCTGGAGGTCAGGTCACCCCGCCGTGAACCACGACTGGGGCTGGTGGCCATGTGCAACGACTCTGATGAATCCTGTTTTGAAGCAACAATAAAAAAGTTAGTGTTGTATAAAGCAAAAGTCTTTACATTAGACCTGAAAGAGATAGACTAAAGGTCAATGTGGACAATGCAGGTAACATAGGTGTAACTACATCAGGCTGAGGTAACAACACTGAAAATAAATATCAATACTTTTGAAAAACAGACCTGTCAGTCAGCCAATATGTTCAATACTGAAGCACTACTATAATATAATTTAGGAAATGTCAGTTATAACTTGTAACAACTGTTTTCTAGCGCAGATGCATTTACTCGCTGATAAGTCTCGGTCATGCAAGCACTTAGCGCTGTGAGATCCAGTGTGAAGAGTTTAAGTTCAGCGAAGAACACAAACAACTTTAAAGCCAGACGAAACAGCGCTGACAAACAGGAGAAACACTGTGTGCAACGATAGTCAGAGGGATTTTCAGTCTATAAATCGCCATCATTTACCAAGGCTTTACTGTTTTATCACGAACGGCACCATGGTATTGTGGCAGAAATGTGGGATATTCATACGGAATTGTATTATATTATTATGTAGACATGTATCAAATGTATAAAAGGAGTAATGGAATACAGTATTTTGGTGATTAAGCTATAGCCTTTGTGCATTGATACTAAATGTATTTAGACTACTGTTTTTCATTCAGATCCCTAGAAACCACACAGCTACATTTTTACCATGGTATTGAGGTGCTATATGTGTAGTTTTAACTGTGGTTATCATGATCTAAATGTATGCTACTATGGAAGACCAATGGGTAATTGGAATAAAACTCAAACCATAAAAAAAATGAGGTTGTTACAATTTTTACTTTCAAATAAAAAATGATTCTTGTTTACTTCCTTATCTGTTAGACTGTAGGCCGTCTGGAAGTCGAATGATTTCGCAGAGTTTGGAACAACAGCATTCCTCATATTGTCTCCATATACCACAATCCTGTGCATGAATATGTGTCACATTAAAGAGAGTGGCATCAAATCAAATTCGTTAGTTTGTGCGGTGTGATTATTTACCGATCGTAAGTATATCTATTGTTGTTGCTGACTGTGGTGTCCACACCATCCTCGATCAACCAATGGAAGTTTCCCCCCCAGATTCTGGTTTTTTTCTTGGCTGCCTTGGACAGATATGCGCCATCTGCGTTGAAGTCCCCCAAAATCATGATGTTCTGTATCGATAAGTATATTAAAAAATGTGCTGTATCAATTTTTTTAGAACAAATAATTCTGGCATTGGATGCTGATTGGTCAAAAACATGTTCTGGCTGTTCTTAATTCCACAATACAGTAGCCGCTCTGTTATGTCTTGACATGTCAAGACTAAATCTAACAGAATAAACATTTAATAAACATTCCATAAACTTAATGTACAAGTCGAATGATTTCGCAGAGTTTGGAACAACAGCATTCCTCATATCGTCTCCATATACCACAATCCTGTGCATGAATATGTGTCACATTAAAGAGAGTGGCATCAAATCAAATTCGTTAGTTTGTGCGGTGTGATTATTTACCGATCGTAAGTATATCTATTGTTGTTGCTGACTGGTGTCCACACCATCCTCGATCAACCAATGGAAGTGTTCCCCCCAGATTCTGGTTTTTTTCTTGGCTGCCTTGGACAGATATGCGCCATCTGCGTTGAAGTCCCCCAAAATCATGATGTTCTGTATCGATAAGTATATTAAAAAATGTGCTGTATCAGCAATTTTTTTTAGAACAAATAATTCTGGCATTGGATGCTGATTGGTCAAAAACATGTTCCGGCTGTTCTTAATTCCACAATACAGTAGCCGCTCTGTTATGTCTTGACATGTCAAGACTAAATCTAACAGAATGATGACATTTAATAAACATTCCATAAACTTAATATACAGTATGTATTATTTTGTAACCATTTTGTTAAAGGAATAATGGTAGTATCTTATTTCTTCATACATAGTATATTGAGGGTTTGGAGCCAAATATGAAATCAATAAGTGAACATTTATCATGAATGTAGCTGCTTGTGTTGTCTGGTCTTGCTTTGTGTTTTACTTTAGTCTTCCATTTCTTCTTGACATCTTTAAACACATCATACAGTTCGTCAATTTCCCTCTCTGCATCATCTGGCTTTGTGTGGACTGGTATCATCACCAAATCTTTCAACACTGTTGAGACATGAGTACAATTAATTAAAATTAATAAACTTCTGTCCACATACACACACCCTCTGTTGGAGCTTAGCCACTGACATTTCTGTTTCAATTGTTTTGACTGTCAATTGCATAAATTGTGAATGATGTTATTACAATTTGATTTTTATCATTTTCTTGAAGCTTGACTTTATAGTCAGCTGAAAGGTCTGGGGCCATTGAAAATGTTGAAAAATATGCTGCATCGTACAATACTGTGCCAAAATCATGACTCTTTTAACCTAGAATTTGTTACACTAAAATAATAATAGACAATTACAGCACATCTATGCCATAATTTACCTGTGTTATGACAGTTGAATCGCAAAACATACGGTTCTCTGGCGAAAGCATCTTCATCTCCAGGCTGATTGTCTTCATATTGGTAAGACCCGACCAAATCCACCACTTTGTCCCTTTATATTGAAAGTACAGTTATAAGCATAAGCATATATATATATGAAGACTTCAGATGCAAAAACCTCTAAGTCCGTCTGAGATTTTTGTTTTAAATAAGCTTTTTTTTTTATCAGACTCTTATGAAAATATCATTGGACATTTTTTAAAGTGAGGCAAAACCAACTAATAACCTTTTCTTTGCCAGTGAAGTGAAATTACTGAACCTTAACATTGGAGCCTGATAAAAATGCTAATTTTAAAGAAAAAATCTCAGACAGACTTAGAGGACTCGCATCTGAAGTATTCATCTTATTATACCGTACTCCTTCATTTTTTCATGTTTTGTTATGTTGCTGCATTATGCTAAACTACTTTGCTTTAAATTACTTTTTCACATCAATCTACACTCCATACACTATAAGGACAAAGCAACAACAACAAAAAACATGTTACAACTTAGAAAATGTATTATAAACACTCAGTCTACATTCAATTTGCACATAATATACCTGTACATACAACTGTCTATTGTTATATACCTGTACATACAATTGTCGATTTGTATATTTTTATTCCTTATTTACTTGTTCTATTTTTCTATTTTTTATTATCTGTGTTTTTGTTCTGTCACTGTCATTCTGTTACACTGTGGAGCTTCTGTCATGAAAACAAATTCCTCGTATGTGTAAACATACCTGGCAATAAAACTCATTCTGATTCTGATTCTGATTCTAAAGGAAAAACTGAAATATGTACGTTGCATAAATATTCAATATTCATACCCTTTTCTGGTACACTTGAAATGTAGCTCTTATGTGTATGTATACACATATATATATATATACAGTATATATATATTAGGGCTGTCAGTCAATTAAAATTTTTAATCTAATTAATTAAATGATGTTTCGATTAATTAATCGCAATTAATCACAAAATAAAATTGACTGTGAAAATACCCACAAAAGATTATTTAAAGCTATTTTTGTGTTAAATGAGAAAGTATCAAGTAGACATTACAAATTGTAGCTTTAGAAATATTTTATTTGATTAAACATCAAATTTATTACACATAAACATTTAGGCTACAACGGATTCAACTTCCTTTTCATGGGAACTTCGAACTGCGTCCTCTAGGGGTCGCTATGGGGAACGCCTCGTCGAAAAACCCCCAACTCGTTGGCCGGCGACAGCCATGACGTCACTACCGGTGCGACTACAGTATAAATAGGCGCCGGGAGCTACACATCATTCTCTTCTTCGTCTTCATTGACTGTTTTGTTTGAAGCGTGCATTTCTGTGGTAAGAGCGATCTCTATTTATCTCATTATGGCGAGCACTAGCAAAGCATTTAAGGATGTGTGCATCCGTGTTGACGTTGTTTAACATCTGATGACACACACAATCTATGCGTTGTTTTGTTTGGGCAAAGAGCATGCACGCGATGTCTCCGAGGGGACAATCGGCGTGCACTGCGAGTGTTTTTTCCAAAAAAAAAAAAAGAAGCTCCGCTCTCGTTGGGGTCATTGCTCCTGCGTATGATGAGCTCTTGGGAATTATGGATCGCGCCACGGCGAGGCTTTACTTGCCGTGAAGCGGGTGAAAAAGTGACGTCACGAAATATCTTGATGAACGTTATTTTTCTGGCCATAAAGCCTCCAGCTCAGGTGAGCCTTCCTTTCTTCCTGTTTTTTCATATAAAGATTGCAAAGGAATGGAAGAGGCCGTTTTCTTCACGCATCCATCGATTCCAGGAGTTCTCCTCTCACTTGAGAAGTTTGAGTTCTCTGTTTCTCCAGAGCGCCTGGATCCAGCAGCATCAGGTGAATTAGGCCTTTCCTCTGCCTCCCTGATGCGCTGAGTGTTTGGCTAGCTTGCAGTATGCTTACCCCTCTGATTTTACAATCATGCTGCAGGTCGAGCCCCCTCTCGTTGAGAGCTGGGTTTGTGCTCCCTCAGCCAAGGTAAACTACTGCTAGCGTTCCAGCATTGGAACATGCTGTAGGTCGAGCCCCCTTCTCGACTGAGAATTAGGTGTGTTGCTCCCACAGCTAAGTAAACTATTGCTAGCTGTTCCAGTTTTGGAACATGCTGCAGGTCGAGTCCCGTCTCGGATTGAGAACTGAGTGTGTTGCTTCCTCCGACGCAGTGTCTCGTTCCCTACTCAGGGAACCATGGTTACATAAGTAACCTGAGACAAATTCTGCTATGGCTTTAAAGGTAATTATGTTCAAGCGACAGCTGAAAACTCATCTCTTTCGACTCTATTTGACTTCATCCTAAAAAAAAAAGCCTAAAACTTAGTATTACGAGCACTTCCTGTGTCTGTTTGCCTCTTTAAGAAGAATCGTTTTATGTAGGCCTTTCCCCAATTGTAAGTAGCTTTGGATAAATGCGTCTGCAAAATATATATATATACATATACAAAACAAGTAGATAGAATAGAAAAAATAGAAAGCTAGTGTTTGTTTTTTTTAAAGAAAAAAGAAAAAAAAGAAGATAAACATAGCTGAAGTAGAATTAAAATAGATTAGAAAGTGCTAGAGTTAGAGGGTCAAGTAAAGGTGGAACAGATGTGTTTTTAGTCGTTTCTTGACGATGGTTAGGGACTCAGCTGCTGGGATTGATTTGGGCAGGTCATTCCACCAGGAGGGAACAGTTAATGTAAAAGTCTGTGAAAGTGATTTTGTGCCTCTTTGAGATGGCACAATAATACACAGTTCACTTGCAGAAAGCAAGCTTCTAGAGGCACACAACTCTGAAGTAATGAATTTAGGTAAATAGGTGCAGAGCCAGTGGTGGTTTTGTAGGCAAACATTAATGCCTTGAATTTAATGCGAGCAGCTATTGGTAGCCAGTGCAAATTGATGAACAGAGGTGTGATATGCATTCTTTTCGGTTCATTAAATATTAATCTTGCAGCAGCATTTTGGATTAATATATCAATATATATATCTAGGTTATATATAGCCTATGTCTTTGTATGCAAGGTGAGATATATTGCCTTGATGCTAGTTTACTCACAAGCTCAACATGAACAAGCAGGTCAAGATTCTGAATTCCAGTGTCATGAAGTAAATACACAGTCATGTGTTCAGATTTCTAAATGTGTTCATCTCTCTGACATCAGATAATTGCAGACATTTTGGAACTTTAAAATTACCTGTAAAGGAACATAAACTGTTCTTTTTGTTGTCCTCTTCCCAGGCGTGTGCTGATCTTCATCTTGTAATTAATTGTTTTGTAGAACCTGTCAAAGAGCAGTCAGCCATGGTTACTATTTTGCTTTGTAATATTGTTTTTCATTGAAAAACACATCTGGCTGACTCACTGATTCAGCTCGCTGAGAAACGTTTCCACTGAATCTCCGCTAGAATCCACCACCTCGAGAATAACGATGATATCGTAGCGTGACACTATCTGAAGAAATGGAGCGACGGTAAAACACATTATTACTCTGTCTGCATACACACCACACTACTCCTTCCATGAAGGATTATCAGACATTAAGATGAATATCATGATACAGAATCAGAGAATCATTTAAGAGGAAGTTCACTGGCAAGTGTTTGTCAAGCTTGATGTTTTGCAGCCCATCATGACTCTGGACTGTCTGTTAAATTGAAAATACATGGGGCAACGTTTGTGGGCAATCTTGCTTGGGCACTTTCCCATTGAGAATGGCGAACATATTTTTATCTGGATACTTTAGATTGGTCTTGGGCCCTGTATCTCACCTGGTTGCCCGCTGACGGCAACATTGCCCAGCAACATTGTTCAACATGTTGCCCCGTGTATCATCACCTTAAGTGTGGTCTGGCCTCACCTTGATCAGAGTTTCCCGCACAAACGTATTAGAGAGTTTTGCTCTCCCAAATTTCTGGACGTTAAAAGACGCAACCTTCATGATGCCTGCATTAAATTAAGAGGAAAGCGAATTAGACAGATAATGCAACAAGCCAATAAATTAATGTTTCTGAGATGTTTGTTTGAATGTTTTTAATAAAACTTATGCTCAATAATGGCAACACAAATACGAGTACAACCCATATAGAATAAGGAATATAATAATTAGATAGATAGTACATGCATCTTCAGAACAAGGGTATTCAAAATGGTCTACTGTAAAATTTCTTCAACTCATATCTATACCTGCATTTCTGGCCATGCGTACTGCCGTCGTGACCTTTACACATGCATGCATGAATGTCTTTATCATGCAGCTGTCAACAAGTAAAGTGAAACATCCATACTCTATTTTCTTTGAAAACTGTATCATTCCTTTTAAAGCAAAGGCAAGCGGAAGAACCTGTTTCAGGAGTCGACAGAGCGGTTTATGAAGAATTTGGGCATAAAAGAGATCACTAGATGACTCTTTAAACGGTCAAATGAAACCTTAAAATACGTTTCATTTTGTCTAATAGGCAAAGATCTGAAATGGCAAAGGTACTATATAAAAGGGTAAATCTGATCAGTTAGAGAAGAAAAATCTATTCTATAAAGAAGAACAAGTCTATTCACAAATGTGACTAGATGAAATTGCCACAATTTTCTGCAGAAAAAGGAAATCGCATATTGATGACAATCTTTTGTGAACATGACACCATCAGCCCGTGAAACTGTGACAATGGCTGTAGTTTTAATCCAAAGTTATGTATTTCAAGTGGTTTTACTTTCCATTTCATTCAACATCTCACAAGAAAAGACAAGTTTAGGGGCTTTGTTTCCATGATTCCCATCTGTGGGTGTGACTGAGATGTTTTTTTAATAAATGGAAGTCTTAAAGTGGCATATTTTAATTTTTTTAATGTTTTAGTAAATATAAATATTGGTTATGTAAATATTGCTGTACATTTATTGATATATTAGTGAATTTAAAATGAAACCATTTATCTTTCATCCCTCTTTTCATAGTCAGAAACTAAACAAATGGCTTTGCTTTTACTACCTTTTAAATTCCTAGACACACTCATGGACATAAAAAAAAAATATATATATATATATATATTATATATATATATATTAGAATATTTGTAAAACAACATGGCAAGAATATAAAAACATGAGAACCTTACTTGATTCTCAGATGCTTAAAAAAAACAGTAAAAATTTTATAAGATTTTAAGAATCCACAAACAAAACTTAACTTACCCAAGCACTGGTCCAAAAATGCACTGAAGAAAAGGACTGTAGAGATTCCTAAAATCAGCTGCATTACTTATATTGGACACCTGTGATCTGATTGGCTAGACGCAGGAACCTGTCGAGAGATTTGGCCCTGCCCTAATTTTGACAGACCTCGAAATAACAAAAGAGTTCCTCTCTCTGGGCAAACATTGACTCGGAAGTGGAAAGTGTGCAGGTGAGTTAATACAATACAATCATCCTCATACAGCCGCAACACGTTTAAAGTTGCACTGGAAAGGTGGAAAGATAATTGGACAGTTTGGACAGAATGAGATAATTTACTTGTTCTCGACAAACACACACACACAAAGAAAAGAAAAAAAAGAAAACTGTAAAGTAAAATAAGTGAAGGAGCCTGTTTCCATCAGTCAGGTGTAACAGGAAGCTGCTGCATAAAGGATGCAGTGCTTATTTTTGGAAATATATAGAAACTGAATAACAAATTCTGCAGTTGAAGTTAGAGTTGGGAATAAAACCGTGAGGTTGACATATTGGAATTATAAACAACTCTATTGAACTCTACGAATCAAATGAATCAAATCAGCTTATGAACCAGTTAATTTACACTAACCGTCCGAACAAACCGATTCACCAAAATGAATCAGGCACTTGACGGGAACACTACATCTGGGTAACCCCTGGGGTCCTGACTGTGCAGAAAAAAAAGCATTAGGTGTCCAATTCTGTTCCTGGAGGGCCCCTGTTCTGCAGAGTATTGCTCCAACACATTTGCCTGGAAGTGTCTAGTGAGTCTGGACTCTGAAGATCTTGATTACTTTGCTTCAGGAGTGTTTGATTAGGGTTGGAGCTAAACTCTGCAGGACAGGGGCCCTCCAGGAAAAGCATGTGTTCGCTCAGTATTGGGTTCCTCTTTTTATTGTTATAATAAAAATCTATTTTAAATCCACTTATTAATGTTAATAAATATGTCTATTAAACGTTTATTTTGTATTATTTATGTTATAATGGTATCAAAATATGCACAAACCCGATCCAAAAAAGTTGGGACACTGTACAAATTGTGAGTAAAAAAGGAATGGAATAATTTACAAATCTCATAAACTTATATTTTATTCACAATTTGTACAGTGTCCCAACTTTTTTGGAATCGGGTTTGTATGCAGGAGGTAAAAAAATACCCCTCAAGGCTCCCAAGAAGCAGACGAAGGAGATGGACAATGAAAGTTCAGGTTTCTGTTGAAGTATTTATTCATAAACACTGAGATTATGATTTGTGAACAGATAAGATACTTAGAGTTAAGTAATGACTATAGAGAACATGATTTTGAAATACTGCTTTATACATTTCCATTACCTGTTTGAACACCTGAGTGTGTTCCAGACATTCAGTATAGATTTTGAGTTTTTCTTTTGTCAACAAACTGTTTAATTTTCTTTCCATAGAAGGAGGTGGAATGAAGAAGTCTTGTGAAGAAATTAATGTGTTTTAGGCCCTGTCCACACGAAACGCGGTTATTTTTAAAACCCCAGCTTTTTCTACGCGGTTAGGCCGTTTGTCCACACGCAAACGCAGCACCAGGTCACTGAAACAGAACATTTGTGAAAACACCTGCCAGGGTGAAGATTTTCAAAAACTCCGGTTACAGTGTTATCGTGTAGACAGCGAAACCGGTGTTTTTGGCTTGTGACGTCGGAGCCTGCGCTGTTATCTCCGCCTACCGGAAACTTTTTCAGGCTTCTGATTGGCCAACATGGCTTTACGGTTGAGATTATATCGCCACCTGTTGGTTTGGCATGCTCTTGACAGTGCTTCATAGCATGCTTTTGCATTTTCATGTGGACGGAGATTTTTTTTTTAAACGGACGAAGGAAAAAATACCCGTGTACGTGTGGACATGGCCTTAGTGTATATTTGCTTGCCGTTCAAACCAACTTATGATTTGCATCCAAAAATTAGTTTTTAGTTACTTTATATTGCTCTTGTTAAGAAAACGTTAAGGAATAAAGTTTGTAATGACTGTAAATTCCGATTTCAGATGTTTAATGTCTTTGATTGTGAAACATTCATATGACATTCAAAACAACTGTACAATATCCAAACATTTCAAGTAAATCCAGTCTCATGTAAACATGTCCAGAAGTGTTCATAAAAGCTTATCCGTCTTTATATTCAGATCTCCAGAGTCAGTGTTTTCATGTCCATAAGATGTTCAGTCTCACAATAGCATTTCCAGTTAACCTAAACAGAAAATAAATCTTATGTTATTGTTTCTTTTCATCATGTGTTTTTAGTCACTGTGCTGCTGTTCATGTGTCTTACGTTTACGTTTAAGCTGCTTATGTTTTCTCTTCAGTTCCACCTCTACTGGATAGTGGTCACTCACTTTCAGTACCTGTAAAGACATTAAATCTGTGTTTTGAAAAATACTAAACTCATTCTGTAAGATAAATGTACAGTAATAACTGGTGTCTTTATGGTAAGTGTGATTAAATATCAGTTCAAATGTAAAATGATTCTTGTTTACATCCTCATCTGCCAGTTTGTAGGCCTTCTGGAAGTTGAATGGTTTTGCAGAGTTGGGAACAACAGCTTTCAGCATATCGTCTCCATATACCACAATCCTGTGCATGAACATATTAATGAGATGTGACTTAAAATCATATTTGTTCATATTTTTGTCATAGTGTAATTAATTACCGGTCATAAGTGTTGTCATTTCTGGTGCTGGCTGTGGTGTCCTCATCATCTGTGATCAGCCAATGGAAGTCCTTGTCACTCCTGATGCGGATTGTTTTCATTTCTTTACCAGACACGTAACTGCCGTCTGCATTGAAGTCCCCCAAAATCATGATGTTCTGTATGGATATGCTTTGTTTTCTAAACCATTCTTATATTACAACATTTATGCTGTTTATAAATGCAATGATGCATGGTATCTCATTATTCCATGTTCACACAAAAATAAAATGTTCTCAAAATATACTCATCCTCATGTAGATGAGTTTGTTTCTTCATAGGAACAGATTTGGAGAAATGTAGCATTACATCACTTGCTCACCAATGGATGCTCTGCATTGAGAGTCCAAACAGCTGATAAAAACATCACAATAATGCACAAGGTGTTTTTATTTCAACTACTTAAAAATATGAGTCCTTTATCCATTGCATTGCCTTGTGCAGTGAAAAAGTCATCTCGTCTGAATCAGGAGCGAAATATGCACCGTCTACAAGCAAAAACAGTTCTAAACAAACATGTCCATGAATTGTTCTCCAAATCTGATGAAGAAACAAACTCATCTACATCTTGCATGGCCTGAGGGTCAGTGCGTTTTTAGCACATTTTCATTTTTGAGTAAACTATTTCTTTAAGTGCAAATTTATTTCAATTAATAAATCCCATCTCAACCAATGGATGCTTGTCATAAAGGTATTGTAGTTGTGCATAATGGTTTACATCAGTCTTCCATTTCATCTTGACATTCTGAAACACGTCGTACAGTTCGTCAAGCTCCTTCACTGAATCCTCAGGCTTGGTGTGGACGGGCATCAGCACCAAATCTTCCAACACTGTTGAGACATGAACAAAATGAATAATTACAATAATTGATCTCCACACACAGCCTTTGTCACAGCCCAACCCAGAGATTCAATTATACATTAGCCAGTGACATTTATGTGTAATTTGTTTTTAACTGTCAATTGCATGAACTGGGAATTAAGTTATTACAAGGAAACACTACAAAGAAAAACACATTTCCTTATAGCTTTTATTAGCTCATAGTCACGGCCAGTAAAATTACATTGTGCATTAATGTGCCAAAATCACGAGACTGGTGCACCCATGATGTTAAACTGAAGTAATATGGTGTACTTTACCTGTTTTATGACATTTGAATCGCAGAACATACGGTTCTCTGGCGAAAGCATCTTCATCTCCAGGCTGATTGTCTTTGTATTGGTAAGACCCGACCAAATCCACCAGGTCGTCCCTTCATATTTAAAACAGACCATGTAGTTTAGTACAATAAATAAATAAAACTGATAGTCTTTAAATATTTCAATTTCAATTTCCACCCTAAGGTCCACTTATAATGTTAGCACAAGTTTGTGTGCTAATACAGTCATAATAAAGCAATAACCCCCATGAAGCCGTGGTTTACAGTGAATTTATAACAGCTAAGGGGCGTTGTTAGGCACGACGTGAAGCAGAGTGCCTCAAACCCCCTTAGCTGTTATACATTCACTGTAAACCACGGCTTCACGGGGCTTATTGCTTTTATAAAACGGTTATTCCATATAAGGTTTCACAGAATAAAACAGAGCAAATAAAGTGTAATGATATAAATAAAAACAGTATTCTTCCACCAAACAATGTAGTTCCTCAGAATCAGTTGTGGTTGCAACAAAGTGATTGCCGAGCAACACACAGAAGTAAACAAAGGTGTGTGTTTGTAGAGTAATTTACAACAGCTTCGAACGCGGCTCAGCCAATCAGAATCAAGCACCGGAACTCTCCGTTTTATATATTTGTTTTTATGACTTTTTATCACCCTCTGTCTGATCTTTAGAACTAAACAGACTGTTTTATTTTTTTATAGTCGCTGTGTCTAGACTATGAAAACGACAGAGAGAATTTCAAAGTGAATGGGCAGGGCAAGTCTTTAAATTCAGAATGAACGCCACCGACACGTAAAAATAGATTGTCATGTGTTGAAATGTGTTTATCTATCGAAAATCAGAAATTTAACTCAACGGTTGGGTTAGTCCATATTTGACCCAAAGTTGGGTTGAAACAACCCAGCATTTTTTAGAGTGAACATTCTCCATAGGTTCTCTTTAAGTTGTCACCAAAACAACTTCCTGCAATGGTCTACACTGTAAAAAATTACCGTGAATTTAACGGTAAAAGACTGTAAAAATGCTACAGTAAAAACCTGTTAAATGGTTAATGGTAAATTCCCCTACTATATACGGTGAAAATGAAAAACTGCATTGGACATCACATGTATTTACGGTAGTATGCCGTTTTTGGAAGTGAATAAGACTGTATAATTTACAGTGAATAACCGTAGATTGACATTCCCAGCATTTCCTGCATTACATTTCAAATTTGATGTTTTTTTGTTGAAATAACTATGTTTCTTCTTAGTTTTTTCTTATCAGTTTTGTATATCAGGGTTGTGTGTTACACCTAATGTTGTTAAATTAATGTTTATTGCATTATTTCAGTTTCATGTGTGTTACCATGATGATGTTTAGTGTTTGTGTGAATGACACTGTGCACCTTCTATATATGTTAGTATTTAAAAGCTGCTTGTGATGGGCTTTGGTTCATCATGTGACTTTCTCATCATCACCTGCATTTGGTGGTTATCAGTGTATTACAAGGTACAAAACAGATTTCAGTACTTCAATAGGTTGGTATATTAACATTATATCAGTTAATAAAATTACGGTATTTAACTGTAAATGTAAGTTAAAACCGTAAAACCTAAAACATTGCTACCGTATTTTTTACGGTAAAATTCCAGCATCCACAGCTGCCATTTTTTTACCGTAAATTTTACTGAATTTTTTTTTACAGTGTAGGGAGGTTCGTTTCTGGTTACAAAAATAATCTACACGGAACATTCTTATTTGGTTTCCTAAAAATAACCAAACAGGAACCAGATGGGAATGTTCTATATTGGCTGCACCCTCGTATAATTCAATACGGCCTCCATTCCAATTAAAAGTCTAATGCATCTTCAAAATCACGCAGTTACCTGTAGAGGAACATAAACTGTTCTTTGTAATTTCCCCTTCCCAGGCGTGTGCTGATCTCCAAGGTGTAATGGTGCGTCTTGTTGAACCTGTTGATGAGCAGTCAGCCATGGTTACTACTGTCATGTAATAACAGGGTTTTTCAAGAAAATTAAAACACACCTGTTTGACTCACTTATTCAGCTCTTTGAGAAAATTATCCACTGCATCTCCGCTAGAATCCACCACTTCGAGAATAACAATGATGTCATAGCGTGACACAATCTGAAGAAGGGAGCGACGTAGAAACAAACCATTAGCCTCATCGTCATCGTACCGTGCATGCTGCTCCTCCCGTGAGGGATTATCAGACATTAAGATAAATCTCATGTAATAGACTCATTCAAGATGTCAAATGCGATGTTTCGCGTGTATTTCTCATGACTCTGGACTTTCTGTAGGTGTGGACAGGCCTTACCTTGATCAGTGTTTTCAGCACAAACGGATCAGAGAGTTTTGATTTCCCAAATTTCTGGATGTTGAAAGAGGCGACCTTCATGATGCCTGTTCATCGTGAAATGAAAGAAACCAAATTAGAAGTTTATAAAGACACTTTCTGTAGAATAGAAATGCAAACCTACATAGAATGACAAATAGTAGAACTCATTTCAAGCCATGCCTATTGCATTCATGACATTTATACATTCATGAATGACTTTGTCATGCAGTTGTCAACAAATAAAGTGAAACACACTCTTTCTTCTTGTCTTAGAAAGCTGTTGCTATCACCGGAATCTTTTTTAAGCAATTACAAGTGGAAGAACCTGTTTCAGGAGTCGCCAGTGGTGTTTACTACAGGGTTGAGACAAGATAATCCCTTCTTGAAATGGTCAAACAACACCTTAAAATGTGTTTCTTGTTGTCGAGAAGGAAATGGACTACTAAATAGAGGCAGAAGAACATGTCTATTCATTCAAGATTCAAGAAAGGTCTGTGTGAGGCCATTTTAGTGACTTGGTGTCAGGCCAATAATTGATGCAGGAGGTCTTTATGCCCAGAGGGTTTCTCTGAATGCGGCAGAAATTAGTTCCAGTGCTCAGACGTTGCTAAGTGCACATCAAAGCAGCAAAATCGCCTATACATTCAAGCCACATATGGACGACAATCTGTTGTGAACATGACACCACCACCTGAAACCTTATTTGTGACAATGGCTGTAGTTTAAATCCAAAGTCATGGACTTATACAAAGTGTTTAAACATTCCACCTCATTCAACACCAAACATGCAGAGACAAGTTTAGGGGCTTCATTTACATGATTTCCAGTTTGTGTGTTTTTTTTAAATCAAGAAAAAAAGTGAATATTTTTGGAATTTTTGTGTAAAAACACAAGAACCTTCTCAGATGCTGTCTGGACACTTATAAATCTATTTTTAAAAATCAAAAAAATTAAGATAAAGATTTAAAGAGTCAAAGAACAAAACTTAACTTACCACAAATATTTATTTTGAATTTAAATTTTGAATTTAAATATGCTTTGACTGCTGAGATGATTACATTCATGCTGAGATTACATTGTCTGGATACTTGAAACAATTTATTACATTCTTAGAAAAATGGTACAAATTAAGATTGAAGGACTATAAGACTTACCTGAGCACTGGTCCAAAGATGCACTGAAAAAAAATTTGACTGTAGAGATTCCTAAAATCAGCTGCATTACTTATATTGGACACCTGTAACCTGATTGGCTAGATGCAGGAACCTGTCGAGAGATTTGGCCCTGCCCCAACTTGGACATCCCTCGAAACAACAAACGAGTTCCTCCCTCTGGGCAAACATTGACTCGGAAGTGGAATGCTGAAGCGAACAGGTGAGTTCAGACAATACAATCATCCTCATTACAGCCACAAAGCATTTCAAGTTGCACTGAAAGGTGGAGAAATAATTGTCAGGTTGGTCAGAAGGAGATATTTCAGTTTTTGAGCACCATGTAAACCTGTAAAGTAAGAAAAAAATCGAAAGAGCTTGTTTGCATCAGTTAGGTGTAACAGGAAGCTGCTGCCTTAAGGATGCAGTGTGCTTATTTTTTTGGAAATACATAGAAACTGAATTGCAAATTCTGCAGTTGAAGGTAGAAGATAAAGGAGACTCTGTCCTGGACATTAGTCAAAGTGGATATTGGTTAAATTATAACATAAGGTTAAATATTTCTCTACATAGATGCTATATTAGGTCCTTTGTGTTCACAACTGTCGTTGAGATGGAATTCATGTTCAGACAATCTAGGTGTGTTGTTGTTTTTTCCGCTTGACATGCAGTCTGTGCCTCCATAGCGAAGTGAAATATGACTACAGTAAAGACCGGTGAGCCAAAAACAACATTACAGCTGCAACAGGTTCAGAGGATTCGAGGAATTTAAAGAACAACAACAAAATCATGTCAGAAAAATGGCGGGAAATGTTTATTCAGGTTTCAATGGATACTAGTTATATAAATGCATAGCAAAATTATGTATGGCACTTGAAATTATTTAAATACATTAGATTGCTGCCAAAATGTGCATTCTGGGAAATCAAGGTCCAATTCAGGTTTAGATATTTACTTCCTTGCAGATCTTCTCTCTGTACATTTATTAAATCCAGTAGATTGCCATCAGAATATTGCATTCTAGGAATAAAGTCTGGAAATGGTGGAAACCGTTTATTCAGGTTTTGATAGTGTAAGGGAGTTTACAGTTAAGACCCAGGAACCATGATGAAGACCAGGAGTCGGAGATGCAATTAATTGAAGGAAAATTTACTGAAGAAAATAGTTTGCAGTTTCATCAGCAGAAGCCAGCTTCAACACTTGCGAGGAGTCCGTAGGCCGCTCTGCGTACAATCTTGAAAGAAAAAATGATGAGGATGAATATGTTTATTGCAGCATAGCAGTGACAATCTACATGTAGTACCTTGGGTTCAGAATGAACCAGTTTACTACTCTTCATGTAAATGACGTTGCTCCTGATGTAACAGCTGTAGTCTGTATGTTAATTAAGTTCTGACACCCCTTTGTCTGAGATAGGTCTCAGTGTCCCATTCCCATTCTACAATTGATCACCATTTGCTCAGGATGTGATCATCCCAAATGGTTCAGAAACAACCTAACTGTTAACTTTCTTTTTCTCTATAATATTTAAGCCATTTTGGGAAATGAGCATGAACAAACATCTATTGTGGAGTGGAATCTGGGTCGGGTCAGTTTCTTACAATTTCAATACATCATGCAATTGAACTCCAACAGAGGTCACCAATGTCATTACTTGGGTAAAAAGGATACTGATTGGTTCAACTGTAGAAAAATTAGATTAGAGTTCACAAGCAATATCTCACTCCCAAGATGTATATCTGCCACCCAATGCATCAGGGTGTTGGAAGACGTCCAGCATTCCACCCTAAGTGCCGCTATGAATGTCCCCAGAGACTGGAACTGCACAGACAGATACCAACACACACACACACATAGAGAATACGCAGCTTCTTCAAGGCTGGGTTGTTCAAACCCAAGCTCTAATCAGGAACTTTCCCAAACATCCAGATACGCATGAAGTACTTTTTGTCAGCTAGAATTTTAGACAATATTGTTCACTATTTCATAATGTTTAAAGACGATAAATATAATTAATATAAATAAATTATTTAATTATAAATTGGTCATGCAAATTAGACGCCTAATGACCTTTGTGACCTAAACTGTCATAGAAAGTCCGAAGAGTAAATGTATGTTTTAATGTGTTGGGTGCTTTTCTCAAACCAAGGAGAGAGCACATTCAAGTGAGAAGACATGTATTTCTATACTATTCAATTTTCAGATGGTGGAGTCCTTCAAATCATTTATTTTTTGAAGAATAATATTAATTAACAACAAACCACTCGAAAGGATATTTAATGAAGCGGCAGTGGATTCCAGAATCCACCACTTCAATAGATAGACAGACAGACAGACAGAAAGACAGACCGATCGATAGATAGATAGATAGATAGACAGACAGACAGATAGACAGACAGACAGACCGATCGATAGATCGATTGATCGATCGATCGATAGATAGACAGACAGATAGACAGACAGATAGATAGATAGACAGATAGATAGATAGATAGATAGATAGACAGATAGATAGACAGATAGCAAAATTACATGAAATTATTTCATTTTTTAAATATAGTAAATTGCCATCAAATTATTGCATTCTGGGAAACCAACACTGTAAAATCCAATAGTTTACCTTAGATTTAATTAGTTATGTTTACTTAATTGTTATACTTACTAGGTTTTATTAAGTTACAGCTACTTTCAAGGCAAATAAAACAATTTACTTACTGTTTTGAGTGAAACTTACTTAAAATATTCAAGTAGCCACAAAGGAACCAATGATATTAATAAAGCAGTGAGAGGCAGCAGTGCATTAATATGTTGCTAATGTGCAACATAACAACAGCAGAAGAAGAAAAGAAAACCAGTCTTAATAGACTTTTCACCCATTTCCTCCATGTCTGCAGTTATCTTTCACTAGTTGCATTCACTCGTTTCCCAAAGTCATCGTGAATGTTTAATTTTTAATACAACTGAAATATTTGAGAGAACATCACATAAGCTAACTTCATAAATTGATGTTGATTTTCCTCAAATGTTTTTTTTAAACTCACCATTATAGTGATTAGTGTTCCCTTTGGTTGGGCACTTGGAACTTGGTTTATGGTACTATAATTATCTTCCTGTTAGTGCAGTAATGCATGGTGAAGTTAGAGTTAATTGATTTCAAAGGAAGAAAAGTAATAAATAGGGTGCTTATAGAAGGTGACCTATCTTCCAAATTAAAGCATTACTGTATTTTTTGTGTTTATTAATTAACTTTTTCAAATTTCAGTTTTCATGAATACCTTGCATGCTTTTAATTTGGTTTATATAATCCTTAAATAGTGTGTGGTATAATGCTAAAGTCACACACAGACTTAAACATTCAGCACGTGAATCACAACAATGGTAACAATTCAATTTCATTTATTTTCATTAATTGTAACAATAACCATTTTATTTCCTCTTTTTGTTGTGCTACTACTGACACAAGACAGCAAATAAAATTGTCAAATAAAATCAACAACTGTAAAACAAAGCAACTGCATAATTTATTCATGCCGCAATGCACTCTGGGAGTCAGTGAGTAGCTATACTAAGTCATGAGTAAACCTAAATGAAAGGATCAAGTACCCCCTACAGCTCTTTTTTAGTTACTAGAACTCTCGTGTAAGTAAACTATACTAACTAAGCATTTGTCAGTACAACATACTATTACTATTTCACTTTACTTAGTTTTTTCAAGGCAATCGGTTTGCATGCTTTTTTTAAGTAAGCCCAACTAATTAGATTTTACAGTGAAGGTCAAATTCATTAGGAATGAACTTGTTTTAAGCGAATACTTCATTTGCAAAGCATATAGGGAAATTGGGTGGTTCTGAAGTAAAAGCTAGTGGCATTTTGACATATTTAAAAAAATAAAGTGCATCAAGTGCTCCAGCAGGTTTGAGTCTGAACTGCACTATTATCCTGGTATCCTGATGGGTGAGGTTTCACAAATGCAAATTCAATCAAAAAGGCTCTTCTGTCTTATACCTCCAGTCAAGCCTGCTATAAATTACTATAGAAATGACACTAGCGAAGAGAAGGTCTGTTATTAATCAGTGAGGCCTCTACTTCTACATTTTTCGAGACATCTGTGCGACAGAAACCCTATCTGATTTAAAACAGGAAGTAGGCACGTCCTGTTTTCAAATGAGCAGACATACATTATTTACTAGCTGCCTAACGGACAACACAGGAAAACGAGACATCAGAGTACACAAAAGCTTCGGTAAGAGCTGATTATTTATGTGTTTACTTCTAGAAAAAACAAATGTAAATACAGGTGCATCTCATTAAATTAGAATGTCGTGGAAAAGTTCATTTATTTCAGTAATTCAACTCAAATTGTGAAACTCGTGTATTAAATAAATTCAGTGCACACAGACTGAAGTAGTTTAAGTCTTTGGTTCTTTTAATTGTGATGATTTTGGCTCACATTTCACAAAAACCCACCAATTCACTACATAAAACATTTAATTTATATATAATATAACATATATATAACGGTTTTTTTTTTACATTTAAACAATATCGAAGATGATTCTTGAATGTGTTAATAGTGTTTTCACTTCATACTGGCGCATTGGAGCTTCTTTCAATTCTTAGATGAATTTATTTAATTAAAACTTTGTGTTGTTTTGAGTACATTTTGTTTTTGAACTTTCAAAATGAAACTCACTGTGGTTTTCTTACTGTCTCTACCGGATCTGCTGTGGTGCTGCATAATCTGACATGTCAGCTCTTTATAAACTACAAGGTTTTCCTGTGTACGAACAATGGATACTTAAATTGTCTGTTAAACTTCCTTCGGCGATTTACAACAGGAAAATGGTATAGAAATTCCTCTGATTATAAGTTTGCATGATGTACCGAACAGACCTGAAAACATGAAGCCAGTCTGAAGTGTTGTTGTCTTGAAACTCGTATCACTTTGTGATGGTTTTCACTTTCTTAAGGCCGACACCATGAAGATCGCATCTTTTAACATCAGACGTATGGGTCCAAGCAAGCTGTCAGACCAAAATATTGTAAAATATCTCATTAAAGTGAGTTTATAATCTGACGGTTTAAGAAAATCATAGTAAAAGCTCAGAAGTATTATTAAAACAGACCACAACTGTTTTTGAACTTTCAAAATGAAACTCACTGTGGTTTTCTTACTGTCTCTACCGGATCTGCTGTGGTGCTGCATAATCTGACATGTCAGCTCTTTATAAACTACAAGGTTTTCCTGTGTACGAACAATGGATACTTAAATTGTCTGTTAAACTTCCTTCGGCGATTTACAACAGGAAAATGGTATAGAAATTCCTCTGATTATAAGTTTGCATGATGTACCGAACAGACCTGAAAACATGAAGCCAGTCTGAAGTGTTGTTGTCGTGAAACTCGTATCACTTTGTGATGGTTTTCACTTTCTTAAGGCCGACACCATGAAGATCGCATCTTTTAACATCAGACGTATGGGTCCAAGCAAGCTGTCAGACCAAAATATTGTAAAATATCTCATTAAGGTGAGTTTATAATCTGACGGTTTAAGAAAATCGCATAGTAAAAGCTCAGAAGTATTATTAAAACAGACCACAACACTCTTTCCTAGATCTTCTCTCGGTACAGTATAATCATTCTTCTTGAGGTGGTGGACAAATCGGGCAAATCTATAGCCAAATTTCTCCAGGAGCTCAACAGCACCAGGTCTGTATGAACCTTCAGAGATTCTCTTCACCATAACTGTAAAAAAAATCCGTAAAATTTACGGTAAAAAACGGCAAAATATTGTAAAATATCTCATTAAGGTGAGTTTATAATCTGACGGTTTAAGAAAATCGCATAGTAAAAGCTCAGAAGTATTATTAAAACAGACCACAACACTCTTTCCTAGATCTTCTCTCGGTACAGTATAATCATTCTTCTTGAGGTGGTGGACAAATCGGGCAAATCTATAGCCAAATTTCTCCAGGAGCTCAACAGCACCAGGTCTGTATGAACCTTCAGAGATTCTCTTCACCATAAAAATTCAGTAAAATTTACGGTAAAAAAACGGCAACTGTGGTTGCCCGAATTTTACCGTAAAAACTACGGTAGCAACGTTTTAGGTTTTACGGTTTTAACTTAAATTTACAGTAAAATACCGTAATTTCATTAACTGATATAATGTTAATATACCAAACTATTGAAGTACTGAAATCTGTTTTGTACCTTTGTAATACACTGATAACCACCAAATGCAGGAGGTGATGAGAAAGTCACATGATGAACCAAAGCCCATCACAAGCAGCTTTTAAATAATAACATATATAGAAGGTGCACAGTGTCATTCACACAAACACCAAACACCATCAGGGTGACACACATGAAACTGAAATGATGCAATAAACATTCATTTAACAACATTAGGTGTAACACACAACCCTAATATACAAAACTGATAAGAAAAAAAACTAAGAAGAAACAGTTATTTTAACAAAAAAACATCAAATTTGAAAATTTGGGAATTCTGGGAATGTCAATTTCACTGTAAATTATACGGTCTTTTTCACTTCCAAAAACGGTATACTACCGTAAAATGTCCAATACAGTTTTTCACCGTATATAGTAGGGGAATTTACCATTAACCATTTAACAGGTTTATACTGTAGCATTTTTAGTCTTTTACAGTTAAATTCACGGTCATTTTTTACAGTGGTATAGCTCAAAAGCCTAAACTCAGCCCAAATTTAATGTTTTTTTCCCCCACAGAGCTAATAAGAAACGTCCCTTCACTATGGTGGGAAGCTCCAGGCTGGGACGGACTCTTTATAAGGAACAGTTTGTCTGTTTCTACAGGTACAACATGTAGAAAATTTGTGTAAATTATGTTTTCAGCATTAAAATGGGAGCAAAAAAACGAAAGGATCGAATCATGCATTTCAAAATTTTGTAGCATTTGATACATCTTCCGTTTCCCTTAATGAAATTAGATGTTTAATTATGAATAGTCATACATGTTGAAAACACATTTTATTTTTTTGCTCATTTCTAACAGAAAAGATGAGGCCGAACTGGTCGACACGTACCAATACGAAGACAATCAAGTGGGTGACGAGGACGCTTTCTCTCGAGAGCCCTTCATCTTGCGTTTCCGCTGTAAACACACAGGTAACCTCAGTTAAACCTTGGACCAGTGCATTCAATTTCTGCACCAACTCTAGACTAAAAAGTCTTCAGTGATAACATGACATACTTCACCCAAAATGAAAAGTCTGGGTTCATTTACTCACCCTTATGTGGTCCTGTGTTCTTCTATTCAATGGGATTTGGAGCTTTCAACATTATGACGAATGGGAACTGAAACTTCATCAAAAGATGTAAAACCACCATAAAAGTGGTCTAATATAACTTATTTGAGAAACTGACCAAAACTGAAGTCATTATTCATTCGTTCATTGTAATTGCATGTTCCTACACAACCATAAATGTTTCAGGAGGTTGACCACATGAGGCCAATTATAGTCATTTTTGTCTATTACAGTGCTAAAAGATTTGGTGTTGATCCCTGTTCACACAAAGCCCAAAGACTCACAGAAGGAACTGGATGAACTATACGACGTCTTTCGGCATGTCATGGATATATGGAAAACGGATGTGAGTTGACACCTATGCAACCACAACACATTCCAGAGGAAATCTATAGTTTTCTTTGTTTTGGATAAAGCCTCTGCCGAATGTGTGAATGTACACATTCACAGGAATTGAGTGGATTTACCTTAGTTTATCTAAAGTGGAGATGCATTTTTGCCCAGCTAAAATACACAAGTGAGCTCTATAGTTTGGCCAAACATTGATTAGAGTTTGAGAGAAAGCTCTAACTGTCTTACAGAACGTCATGATCCTTGGTGACTTCAACGCGGACGGTGCCTATGTCTCCAAGAAGAAGATGAAGACCATCAGGATCCGCAGTGATCCCAATTTCCACTGGCTGATTGGGGACGATGTGGACACCACAGTTATCCAGTCCAACGACCACACCTACGACAGGTGAGGTGAAGAAATATAAATGTACTCACCTTTCATCTGCTGCCTGATCCAACAACAGCAAATAGAGTCCCAATTTATTTCTGATGTCGTTCACACTCATGCACTACTAACCAGTGCTACAAATGGATTCAGATCTTCCACTTTGATGTGTTCACGGACAGCCTCAAACTGCTGAGGCATGGTGCGATGTGACAAAACTCACACACACACACAGTGTAGACAGGGCGTAGGCACCATATTGAAAATGCGAGGCTGTGAAGGATAGACTTACAGGGCCAGATTTACTAACAGCTTGCACAGTCAGGATTAACATTAGTGATGAATAAGGCTGACCTTATTGCATATGCATTTGTAGGAGTTTCCCTTTCCAGTCACAACATATATGGGAAGAGAGTATTTTAAAGGGATAGTTCACCCAAAAAAATTCTGTCATTCATTACTCACCCTCATGTTGGATTCAGATCTTCCACTTTGATGTGTTCACGGACAGCCTCAAACTGCTGAGGCATGGTGCGATGTGACAAAACTCACACACACACACAGTGTAGACAGGGCGTAGGCACCATATTGAAAATGCGAGGCTGTGAAGGATAGACTTACAGGGCCAGATTTACTAAGAGCTTGCACAGTCAGGATTAACATTAGTGATGAATAAGGCTGACCTTATTGCATATGCATTTGTAGGAGTTTCCCTTTCCAGTCACAACATATATGGGAAGAGAGTATTTTAAAGGGATAGTTCACCCAAAAAAATTCTGTCATTCATTACTCACCCTCATGCTGTTCCAAACCCGTTAGACCTTCATTCATCTTCGGAACACATATTAAGTAGGGATGTAACGATTCACTCAACTCATGATTCGATTCACGATTTTGATTTCACGATTCGATTTTCTCGTGATTTTTTTTTAACAAAATGAGACTGAAGACAAATTATGCAGTAAATGAAAAGGTGTGCTTATATTAGGCTATTGCTGCCAGTGTTGGGGGTAACGCATTACAAGTAACGCGAGTTACGTAATCAGATTACTTTTTTCAAGTAACTAGTAAAGTAACGCATTACTTTTTAACTTACAAGAGAATATCTGAGAATCTCTTTTTTTTTCCCAATTTATTTATTGACAGCTCTCCTGTCCCCATGTTGAGAGAAATCAGAAGATGTTGCTGTAGTTCTAAAATAAATATGAATATGCATTAATTCATCTCACTAACAACAACAAAAAACAGATTCCGTATTCCTCATAATGAATAAAAATAATGCTCAGAATATGACGCAGACCTGCAATAATTAAATGTTAAACAACACAAATATCCTTTATGTATTTAATCCCACAACAGAATGGTCTGACTTTAGTTTTGTGAAACTTTACATAAACATATCTGAACGAAAGGAGCTGAATGAGACGCAGATTCACTCTCTGCCAGCAGGTGGCGCTTATGAACAGCAATGATTTAGTGTTTCCTGGGTTACCGCTGTAAACAAAGCAAAGCTTGTGCTTATAAACTCTACTTTAATATGTATCGTTTAGAGGCAAGATGAAAAGAGAATGCCATCTAAACTTTTCTAAAGACAGTCAGTTCCCCTCAGAAGAACATTCATATAAACTTCTACCCCAATTGTATCGCGATTTGCTCCCGATTTGAATCGTTCGTCACATATTTGAATCGATTTTCAACTGGCTCGTGGTTAATCGTTACATCCCTAATATTAAGATGATTTTGATGAAAGTCGAGAGCTTTCTGACCCTCCATAGACAGCAAGGGAACTACCTTGTTCAAGGCTGAGAAACGTTGTAAGGACATCGTTAAAATAGTCCAGTGACATCAGTGGTTCAACCTCAATTTTATGAAGCTAGGAGAATACTTTTTATGTGCAAAGAAAACAAAAATACTGACTTAATTCAACAATTTCTTCTTTTCCTGCCAGTCTCCACAACAAAGTATTCTCGTAGCTTCATAAATTTAAAGTTTAACCACCAATATCACATGGACTATTTTAATGATGTCCTTACTACCTTTCTGGGCCTTGAACGTGGTAGTTCCCTTGCTATCTATGCAGGGTCAGAAAGCTCAAAAATATCTTATGAACACAGGTCTTAAGGGTTTGGAACGACATATGGGTGAGCAATTACCCAGATAGCACACGTACGTCTGCAAGACGTCTGTTGAAGATCACTTGATCTGGAAAGCATCTGCTGTGAACAAACATCTGACAGACGTCTCTTAGATGTCAGTTTTACATACATTCTAAATCATAAACATCTTAAAGACATCTAATAAACGTCTATTTGACATCTGATAGGAAATGTCCCATAGACGTATTGCAGATGAGCAAACACTTGAAAAAATACGTCTTGTAGACGTCAAATAGACCTCTTCGTGATGTAAGTGTGATATCAGGGTAATGACAGAATTTTCATTTTTCAGTGAACTATCCCTTTCCATAAATTATAAAAGTTTATTTTGTTTGTATGTTTGTGGTAGGTAGTTTATTAATATTTGCACCATTATTTAACGCCCCAAAAAAGCATGTCTTTACCTATTTTGTACCTTTTATCATCTGCACAGTTTGTCTGCAACTCTATGCTAATTTGCTCTGCTCTTGGTAGATTGTGTTGGTCATTCTGGAAATGCGCTGGCTGCGTCTGTGTTCTTTAATTTGCCCATTGTCTGTCACCCGCAGAACTTTGCACTCCCATCAGCGCTTTTATGGGATTGTGCTCTCACGCTAATTCGCACTGTTTAGTAAATCTGGCCTACAGTCTGTACAATAGCACGCATTGTATAAAGTTCCTAGATCGCAGAATTTTCAAATCTTTTTTAATGAAATTTTTCTCCACTGAACGTTTCTTTTCTGAAAAGGCATTTCGTCAGCTGAACAATTGGTATGTTGTTAAATAACAGTACAATCCATTGAACACACTGGATTTCTGTCCTTCACAGTGGCCTTTTCATTCATGTCAGCAACTAAACATTGAGCTACCCTGACTAAAGTTATATTGTCTGTTGTCAGAAGTAGCGCAAGAGCCTGGAGTACTTTGGATATAGAACAGGGCATCATTGTGTAGACTGAATCACTGATTATATTAAGTTCTATGGACTTTTGTCGAATAGCGTCCTGCAACTCAAATCCGGTGTAGACATTGTTTTGAAATAATTACTATTAATTAAAAGATGAGCAAACCATTGCTTAGATTTAACTAGAAGCCTTAGAGGGCAAGGGTTTTCAACTAAAAATGCAAAACATTTCTTTGGCCATTTATTTACAGGAAAACTGCATTTTGGGGGCCTGAAAGTGCAAACTTTTGAAAACGGGTTTCAAAGTGCATGTTCATGCACAGTATTGTGCATGAAAACAATACTGTAATGAACTTAGTGTAAACTACAAGAACACAAAATTGTGAAAATTGTACACAAAAGTCTTCAAAAATGCAAAGGATTTCAGTTTTGGTACATTGTTGTTGTGTAAACATACCCTAAAAGGACAGGTCAGTCTGCCAGTCAAGCTTCGGAAAATGTTGATGGCAAATATTTTTTCTAGGATTGTGGTGTATAAGGACGACATGTTAAAAGCTATTGTTCCAAGATCTGCAAAACCTTTCAACTTCCAGGAAGCCTACAAACTTTCAGATGAAACTGTGAGTATATTAATTACATTAGTCAAAATTTTTTTTTTTAATAAATGTGAGGTTCGAATACAGATTAGAAAATAATATATTAATATGATTAATCTACGGCAGGCCCTGGACATCAGTGATCATTACCCAGTGGAGGTGAGTCTGAAGAAATCATCTGCGGCAAAGACCAGCGGCAAAGCCAAAACACAGAAACGCAAAGCATGATGGGATGCCGATGCACACTGTATGGGATCTTAACTTCATTCTACTGAGGGAGAGATGCTACCTCTTCATAAGATAATTCAGGCATTAAAAATAATTTAAAAGCAGTTATCTTTTCATGCTAATTTAATGAAATTTACATTTCAATATAGTTCACATGCTTATAAATGTTTGAAATGACTGTGAAATCTCAAAATAAACTTTTCATTTTTATTTTATTTAATGTCATTTTTCCAACAAGCTTATTATTTCATGCCTAAAGTGTTAATAAATGTGTTAGTTTGCACAGCTGGATACAACCACTAATTGGTAGCAAATTAATTAAAGAAATTCTATTTTAACACAAGAACTACTGTACTGTACAAACAATGCATTGGCAGACAAACAAGCGATAAAAGCCAAACCACTGCTATTGTTTAAAATTCATGCATCAAGCGCCTCTAGCAAACTCTAATTTAGCTTGTGGCAACAAGCATGACAAATCAGTTAACATGGACATCAGCTTCTGCATTACCGAACAGAGATCAATTACAGCAGTCCACTTACCCTCAAGGAATCAAGCAAACTTCATTAGCAAGAAATCATTCACAAATGAGATTAAATGTGCAAGAAGTCTTAAAGATGAAAAAGAACAATTAGGTAACCATGAATGTTTGTACCGCAATTTTTGTCGATTGTATTACAGGTGGTCATAAAAGTAGTCTGTAGATGTGTGAAATGCTCCAATAGTCCATCTCAGCAGATCCATGTACTGTAGATCACCATTGAAAGGTAAAAATAACACGGCTTCTTCTTTCCTCCCTGACATCTGGGCACATGCTGTATAGTTGTCTGCGGGACTAATTTTGAAAAGAGCCATTCAAAAAACTGCGAGCCAGGTGTTTGGACACGTCTGAAGATTGGCTGAGTCGGCTGAATCATGATGATGCAAGGAAAGGTCAAACACAAAATAGAAAACGAACATTAACTTGTGCCTCTCTTTGTTGTTAATAAAGATTAGTAAAAATGTGTATAAACTCACCGATTAAGGAGGGGATCAAGTCCATCGATGAACATCTCTTCTGATTTGGAGTCACTAACTTTCTCTATCCTTCCTTCATTTATCAAAGAATAAACGGCGATGGAGAAATTTAAGCAGGAGTGCGCTCTATTTACAACAGCTGTTATATGAATATAAGATTAATCCAAGACTGAGAATAATCTAGGATTAATGTTGCAAAAATTTAATTGTTTAATTAGTAGATTAAAGGCATAATATTGCATGAATAAAGCAGGAATATTTTTACGCGAAATACACTATTAAAGGGTTAGTTCACCCAAACATGAAAAGTTTTACTCACCCCAGAGCCATCCTAGGTGTATATGACTTTCTTCTTTCAGACGAATCTAGTCGGAGTTATATAAAAAATGGTCCTGGCTATTTCAAGCTCTATCATTGCAGTCAGCGGGTGTTACAGTGCTTCAGTCCAAAAGAAGTGAAATAAAAAGCGCCACCATAAAAAAAGTGTCTCACACGGCTCTGGGGTGGGGTGGGGGGTGAAAAATAAAGGCCTCCTGTAGCGAATCGATGCGTTTTTGTAAGAAAAATATCCATATTCAAAACGTAATAATCACTTTAATGTAGCTTGTGCTCACTGTTGTACACTGGAAGCAGCTCCGGGAGGATGACGTATGAGGTCGGCGTTGCGCATCCGCCGGTGAGTCTCGTGAAAACCAATGTTTGTTAACAGGAGCAAAGTAAGCAAAGTTTCCTTACTTTAGCAAAGGAAAACCAGTCTCCTCTTGGCTTATATCGAAATCCTCCAACATTCTTCTTTACAAATCCTCATTTTGTACTTCTAATAAGTGACCGTTGTTTTGTTTCGATCTCTCTGCGTGCGTCACTTCTGAGCGGCGCATGCGCAAAGCCGACCTCATACGTCATCTGCCCGGAACTTCCTCCGTTTACAACAGTGAGCGCAAGTTAGAGTAAAGTGATTATTACGTTTTGAATATGGATATTTTTCTTACAAAAACGCATCGATTCGCTACAGGAGGCCTTTGTTCACCCCCCGGAGCCGTGTGAGACACTTTTTTTATGGATGGGCGATTTTTATTTCACTTCTTTGGGACTGAAGCACTGCAACACCCGCTGACTGCAATGATAGAGCTTGGAATAGCCAGGACAATTTTTAATATAACTCCGCTGGATTCGTCAGAAAGAAGAAAGTCATATACACCTAGGATGGCTCTGGGGTGAGTAAAACACAGCCTAATTTTCATATTTGGGTGAACTAACCCTTTTAAGAGGAAGCGGCATGATTAAAAATGTTAGACATTGCTTCTAAATCAAAACATTTAGAAAAGCAGGTTCATACATGAAAAAGTAGCGAACAGAATCATAAAAAATTTAACAAATCATTTTCTATATCCAATTTTATTTAACGGACTTGGTTTGTTAGTGATTTCATTTCTGATTCTTTTAGTATTTGATTAGATCGATTCTAACTACTCATAAATGTAGGATAGTTTTTGTTTTGTGCATTTTATGAAATATTTGCATGTTTTAGTAACTACACTAATTTAAGTCTCACAAGTGTTTATTTCACATAAAAAAAACAGTAACAGATCCCAATTCGCTAGTTGCGCTGTACTGTGTTTGATGTTGCAGATCGACTGTGTGTCATTCTGCTCTCATTTTACCTCTCTCATCACATTCGATACACATTACTATGGTGGCCCAGCAGTGCACAACACAACGCAATTAAAAAGCAAACATAAGCTCACAACACAACAAAATAAAAAACGAAAAAACTAACATAAGCTCACAACACAATGAAATTAAAAAAGCAAACATATGCTCACAACACAACGGAATTAAACCACAATGCAACGGAAATGCTCCTGACCACTAGGGAGCAGTGTTGACAGTTAAACACCGATCGATTTTTAAATGAACAACGTGTTTTTACTGAATGTTTTGATATCTTGGTAATCTTATTGTATCGATTCATGAATCGAGCAGAAAATAAATCAATATTATTTTCGATTTGGACAGTTTAGCTCTTGCGCACAATTGCTCGTTTCTGCAGACCACCTGCCCCCTAGTGGTCAGGAACATTTCCATTGTGTTGTGGCTTCATTTCGTTGTGTTATGAGCTTATGTTTGTTTTTGTTTTATTTCGTTGTGTTGTGAGCTTATGTTTTTTTTTTTTTCGTTGTGTTGTGAGCTTATGTTTGTTTGTTTTTTATGTAGTTGTGTTGTAAGCTTATGTTTGCGTTTTTAATTTCGTTGTGTTGTGAGCTTATGTTTGTTTGTTTTTTTATGTAGTTGTGTTGTAAGCTTATGTTTGGGTTTTTAATTTCGTTGTGTTGTGAGCTTATGTTTGTTCGTTTTTTTATGTAGTTGTGTTGTAAGCTTATGTTTGCGTTTTTAATTTCGTTGTGTTGTGAGCTTATGTTTGTTTGTTTTTTTATGTAGTTGTGTTGTAAGCTTATGTTTGCGTTTTTAATTTCGTTGTGTTGTGAGCTTATGTTTGCTTTATTAATTGCATTGTGTTGTGCACCACTGGGCCACCGTACATTACTATGCTACTTTCATTCTCCAATTCTGAGTATTGTTTCTCTCGTGTTTGATTTTGCTCTCATCTATGCGTTTCGGATAGTGATCCTAGTGCACACTAGACTCAAAATCCCAGCACTTAGGCCTTTACTCTGCCTCATTCTCACTGCTGCTATCTGGGTAATGCCAGCTAGTGAAACAGTCACGCTTGGGAACAAAGCACAGCGGCACATCACAAGTCACACACATGACTGGAGTTTTGTTGGGGCACATTTTGCATTTTCGTCTTCCAATGCTGCTATCCCCACTGATGTACTTGGGCAAATGGGAGTAAGGGGTAAGAGTCGGGCGTATTTGTGCAGGGGCGGATGCAGGTCCTGTTCCTGCAAGCTCTGCAACAAGCGCCTCCCGAAAGGCTTTCTGAGTCAGAGGCTTCTGGTTATTCATCTTGGCCATCTGCTGGTGCAAAATTAAAGCATTGACTACAGCGATGTCCACAAAGTGGTAAAAAAAGGACCGATACCACCTTCTTGTTTTATGTAAAACTGTGTAAAATGAAATGAGTGCGTCAGACAGATCCACTCCTCCCATGTGCCTGGAATTAATGAAAAATTAATTATAAGATGCATAATATAAAACGTATAACTTCAAACCAGTTAATAAAATCTACTAACTTGTTGTAGTCCAACACTGCGGCTGGAACGGGGAAATCCTGAATGGCCCAAACTCCATCGGCTCCTTTCACATTCCTCTTAATGGAGTCCCCATTAAAGGCCTTATGAAAGGTGGAGCACATCAGCACGTCCCTCTTGTCCTTCCACTCAACAAAAAGCAGATTGTCTTCCCTAAACCAGCGAATATTGCCACGAGGAGCCTGTGTCTTTAAGTGGCCAATGCGGTTTGCGCGAACGGTGCCACAAGCCCAGATCTTTTTACTGAGCAGGTCTCTGAAGAGCTTGGGACTGGTGTAAAAGTTGTCAACAAACAGCTTGTAGCCGCTTCCCAACAACCTTTCATTTGCCAGAATCATGACAGAATCATAACTAATGCCTTTGCTATCCTCCAAATTGGCCTTTCCTTCATAAATGAAGAAGTCCCACGTGTAGCCACAGAGGGAATCTGCCAGTACAAAAAGTTTGTACCCCCATTTTGTAGGTTTGTTCTTCATGTATTGTTTGAGTCCATTTTTAGCCTTCGATGCCACCATTCGTTCATCAATGGAGATTTTCTGAGAGGGATGGAAAGAGGCTCTGCAGGCATCCCTAATGTCCTGGTACAGCGGTTTGATCTTACACAGGCGGTCGTATTCAGGTGTTCCCCTCTTCTTGTCATTTTCTGCATCAACTTTGGGATCACTAAGATGAAGAGCTTTACTGATGCTCATAAACTTCCTGCCAGACATGATTTGAGAAGGATAAGGAAGATTATATATCTGAGACTTCCTCCAATAGTCTGTCAGTTTGAAGCATTTCAGCAAACCCATGTAAATCACCAGTGCCAGGAATGACTTCATATCTTTAATTGAAATGTCCTCCCATGGCTTCTTCGTGCCTTCCTGACGCATGGCCCCGTATGCATTTGAGTTTGCTAAAATTGTCCGCAGGACTGTTTTTGAAAAGAACAACTCAAAATACTGCAGAGGGCTGCACGATGCATTGGAGACCAGCCGTGGGCCGGGTGTTCGTTTAGGTCTGAATGTTGGCTGTGTCGGCTCAACATCAAGCTCAGCTGCACTTTTCCACTTCTGTTCTAAGATGCTTAAGGAAAAAGGTAGGGATCGACTCACACTGCTTCTCCTACCTTTCCTTTTGCCACTTTGCACAGAGGCGGGTGAACCAGATCGGCAAGACTTTGCTGGAGATGGTGATACGGAAGACAGACTGGATCTCTTCTTCTTTTGTGGAGTGACCTCTGGATACCAGTCATCATCATCAGAGACATCTGTAAACCTGTTGCATGAGGCAAAAAAAAAAAATCGAACATTACAAACACACTGCACTATGCAATAACAAATGTGCAGGCGCGGATTAACATTCAGTTAGCTTGCCTAGGCTGCAGCCTAGGGGCCCCACGTGTGCAGGGGCCTCAGATTGGCAGAGCAAAAAAGACCCTCATTGGCCCATAAGAAACATCAAAGGAGGATTTGTTGCAGATTGTCTGACAAAATGTATGTATTGTATTGTAGAATGCACGCTCAGCACCGCCGAGAGTTCGCGCAATCGTTAAATCGAAATCCAAAGTAAAAAGCACACGCGCATTCAAAAGCAATTTCACTACCCCGTGTTTTGAGAGCAACTCCCTGATGCGCACAAATTAGACTACATAACATATCTTGTTTTGTAGTTGTCTATAGCTCTGCATCATGCTTGAAAAAAAAAGGTCTCTATTTGCACTTTGAATATAGAGAGCACCTATTGTTTGCACTTAGGCTATGACTAAGAAAGAACTGTTGTTTATTTTTTTTGTTATTTATACTGTTTTTATTTCTATGTTCAATTTGTGAAAAGGACTTCAGTTAGGAGGTCAAACTATATAAGTACCAAATAAGTACCATGCTGCATTAATTAAGAGATATGAAAGCTGTCTGTTGGAGCCAATTACTTATTTAGTAAATTTGTCAATACAAACAAAACTATTCCCAGAGAGCTGGAAAACAGCAATAATTACGCCGGTCTATAAATTGGGAGATAAGGATATAGCAAGTAATTATAGACCTATTGCTATTCTTCCTGTAGTCTCAAAAGTTCTGGAGAAGATTGTTGCCGAGCAATTAGTGGAACATTTAGAGTCTAACCAGTTGCTTTATCGACAGCAGTTTGGATTTAGAGCCAAATATTCCACTGAAACTGCTATTTGCTTGAAAAAATAAAAGCCTCATTGGATAAAGAGAATGTTGTCGGGGCAGTGTTCTTGGACCTAAAAAAAGGCCTTTGACACTGTTAATCACAGTATTTTAATAAATAAATTAAATCAATTCAAAATGTCATCAGACGCCATTCAGTGGTTTAGGTCCTATTTGAGTGGAAGACAGCAGTGTGTCAGGGTCAATGGGGTTAAGTCACCTCTGCAGACAAACAACATAGGAGTACCGCAAGGTTCTGTACTTGGACCTCTGTTGTTTACAATGTACATAAATGACTTACCAAATTGCTGCTAGATGTATGCTGATGACACTGTCGTCCATGAGTCCAATACAACATCTAGCCTGGCAGGTGAGCACCTGACACAGGCATTACATAATATCTTTAAATGGCTCGAGTTGTCTCATTTAACTCTTAATGTTAAAAAAACAGTTTCCATGCGCTTCTCCATACGAAATAGGCCTGCAAGGGATGTATTTGAGGTGTGGATTAAAAATGAAGTAATTGAAGCAGTGAATGAAATCAAGTAACTTGGGATTATTCTAGATAAGAATTTAAAATTTGATAGTCACATTGAGTACATCTGTAAGAAGGTCAAACCAAACCTAAATAGTTTTCGTGTTATTAGAAGGGACTTGTCATGTCAAACTGCAAAATTATACATGCATGCAATGATATTTTCACATTTATCATATTGTGTCACAACATGGTCACAAGTCTCTCCAAATAAATTAAAGCCTATTATTTCAATATACAAACAGGCAATAAAAGTTATGGACCAGAAACCCGTGAGATGGCATCATTGTGATGTTTTAAGAAAACATAACCTTCTTAGCTTCGATAGTTTCGTTGATTTTAATGATCTCAAATTGGTTTTTAAATGTCTAAAGAATTATGTTTCACCACTGTTTTCTGAATTGGTCAGTAGGCGTCAGAACTCTCACAGGGCAAACACACGAGCCACTATTAGTGGTGACTGTCTTGTTCCAAAGTATAAGACCTCTTTTGGCCAATCTGCTTTCTCGGCAAAGGGGCCAAAACTCTGGAATGCTTTACCTACTCATTTAAAACTAGAGACCAATGGTAATGCTTTTAACAGAGGACTTAAACAATTGGTTTAAAACCAAACAACAGTGCTCACATGAATAGTTCTTCATACCAAATTATTATTGCGATATTGTCTGATTATGTTGTCTTTGCTTTATAGCTTATGTATGTAAATCATTTTGAATGTATTGTTCCTTTTTTATTTTATGGTATATTTTTCCCTTTTTCTTGATTAGTATTGTTATTATTACTTTTATTGTTAACATTGTTATTATTATTTATTAGTAGTACTGTTATTGGTTTTATTTTATTAATTAAATTTTTTTTTTTAGCTTTCGTGGACTGGTGTTGAAAATTAGCATGTGTGCTAAAACACTTAAGCAAGTGCATATGGTTTGTCCAATGTAACTGTGATGTCCATGTTAAATAAAAATTTTACAATAATAATAATTATAATACCACAAAAGGGTAGCGATTAAATTACACTAAAACGGTCCGCCTCTGCGTATTTAAAACGCTAGGGCCGCACTTAATAAAACCCTAGAAATCCAATGCACATTTCTGGATGACACACCCAGGTCTCCGAGTCTCTTTATCGATCTGATGTGCATTAAGTACTCCAGCAACCAGTGATAGGAACGAGAATAGACTCCAACATCCAAACGCGTTTTCAACTCTAGTTTTCTTTTCTTTTTTTATCACGCTATAGAAACTCATTTTCAGGCTCTAAACATGTTCAGATGCTAATCTAAATGATAAAATGCTGACATAATTTGCTATATGGAATGAAGAGCATTTTTAACAACCGACTGCGTGAAAATTAGAAAGGATATTTTTATTAGAATAAAGCCGCGGGTTTAATTAGAATGCATTACGCTGGGTGAATGTTTCAAATAAGGCAGCAATATGCTATAATAACAACAATTCAATATTAGACAGTTTAAAAACAAGATCAAGTGGTTTGAGTCACAATAACGTAATAGAGATCAGAGTCCACTTTCAAGTTCGGGTATGGAGCCAATTTTATTTTTATAGCACTTTTCACATTGTGCACACCATTCATAATGTATGAATGAAAAGACTTGATTATTTACACACTGTTGGGTCAACTGACAAGTGAATCTGTTTCTTGTTAGAAGAGCGTACTGCCCGTATTGACTCTACCCCACAGTATATGCTCTCAACCCATGTGCTACAGGTTCATTCATTCATTACGTGATTTGAATTGATTATGATCCAAGCAAGACAAAACAAAACAGAGTACATTAATACTAAAATATATCAAATAAAACAAAACGGATACATTCATTTTTCATTTGATCATTCATTCATACATTCGCTATTTTGGCATGCATATTTTCGTATAACAATAAAAATGTCTTAAAATATGTATCAACTTACTCATCCAGAAGAGTTTCGAGATCATCGATGGACATCTCCTCTACTGCAGAGTGGCTAGAAGCCACACTCTCCTTGTCAGATAAATCATCCCATTTTTTGGTCTCGTCTTGTTCTTCATCACTGTTCACACATTCCTCCGAG
Organism: Sinocyclocheilus grahami; assembly: GCF_001515645.1. Lineage (NCBI taxonomy): Eukaryota > Metazoa > Chordata > Actinopteri > Cypriniformes > Cyprinidae > Sinocyclocheilus > Sinocyclocheilus grahami. The sequence continues at coordinate 41,986 of NW_015506249.1, read as the reverse complement.
CTGTCCATAACGCTATCATCCATCTCCTTATTACACGCATCCATCGTTAAATGCAGCGCAGCACGGGGTCGCAGATAAGAGTAGCTCGCGCCAGCAAATTGAGCAAAATAAACTGCAATAAACCCGTTAACCACTGCGATCGCACTTTCATTCGCTATTGTTCTTGTCTGTCATGATTTACCATCCAGTCATTGGCCAGATCCGCCCTGAAAAAACACCAGGTATCCCGTACAGGGATTTATGATCCTGATTGGATGTTTTGAAATCAAGCGCTTAAGTTTTATATACCCCGAAGGCATTTTTGCAATTCATGCGAGGACATTTTTGAATGAACATGTCCAAAGACGAACAGCAAAATCAGCAAAATCGTCGTGGGGAAGTCTTCACTTTGGGAAAAAAAATGGACTAAAGTATTGGTACCCCCCCCTTCTAAGGAACAGGTTTGACTACTTTAGTCATTTCCATGAGTCCAAAGCTTAATGTTTAAGCATATAATGATATTGTAGGGAATTGTGTGCTTCTAATATTATAGCAACAGTTTGGACAAGACAGTTTTCTATTTTAACACATCAATGTCTCTGTGTGTAAGGCAAGGTTACAAAAGAAATGATTGATTGAGTCAGTGTGGAAGAACTTGACTGGTCTGCTGAAACCCAGCTGAACACCTCTGGTGTGACTTTAGCCAAAAACTCATCACCAAACACCAATGACTTGTACATATTTTACTCTTCCAAAGCTGCTGCAAGAGATGGAAATACACATTTTAAATACAATAATTATGATTCTATCTTCATTGCCGCAGTTTTGGAAGTGCCTTTTTCTGTTCTAAAGAAGGAAGTGTCCCAATACTTTTGTCCATATACTGTGTACAAGTTATTGGTGTGTGGTGATGAGTTTTTGGCTCAAGGTCTGCTTTTAAAGTCACACCAGAGGTGTTCAGCTGGGTTTCTGCAGACCAGTCAAGTTCTTCCACACTGACTCAATCAATCTTTTTTTTTTTTTGCCCACTATATGGACAAAAGTAGAATAGAAGTGTCCTGTCCAAACTGTTGCTATACAATTAGAAGCACACAATTCCCTAGAATATCATTATATGCGAAAACATTAAAATTTGTACTCATGGAAATTACTAAAAGGGGGTGTTCCAATACTTTTGGCAATGCATGTTGTGTGTACAAAACCAAAAAGAGACTCTAAAACAGCACTTTAGAAGATATCTATTTAATGACATGCAACAATTACAAACAGCTCATACATCTTTTAAACCAGACAAAGATATTTTTACACCTTTAGAACACCAATATAAAATGTGTTGTTAATGTCTACACAGTTATAAGACTAATATTAAGCACCTTTCCATCATCAGGTCACATAGCTCAGAATCTGACAGGTATCGGTACCAATAGCATTTCTATTGGAACATGTTTTGGTACAATTACAAACCGTTCCAAACAGATTTTACAGCCAAGTTAGCATGAAAATAGTTCCCGTGTGCTTCCAGCACAACAGAATAAACATGGGAGATTTTTTCATATTTACTTGCAATGCAAGTACTCAAAACTACCACTAAAAGCTAAAATGCCTTTAAGATATTTCCAGTTTATTAGTATTTATAAGCATCACATGCCATTAGTCTGTCATCAATGTCTTGCTAGTTTCATGTTGCATTTCTGGTTATCTTGATTTCTGGGTTTTGGTTGGCAGTTTGGACTTGTTTATGAATAAACTGCACTGTAAGCATTTAGCCCAAACTATACTTCAGGTTTTACCTGTATGCGAGGGTACTGGTTCAGTGTGTGTGATACAAATTTTCCACCAGAAAAGTACATGTGTACCTTACGCTCACCATCCAATTTTTGTAACTACACCTACTTTGTATGTGCATTAAATTTGTTTTGCACAAATCAGTTATTCCACTAGGTGGCAACACTGGCCATTGTTTCACAATAGAAAACAAAACGAGACCAAACTAATTGAGAGACTGCAACAACAACAGACGCCTGCATTGACAAGCACTCGTGTGCATGAGAGATAGGTGCAACTTTAGATTAAAAGAGTACAAAGATATTTTTATCTGTCAAAACCTCTGGAGAAAAAGTGTAGATGCTGGACAAAGATGAAACATCCTAGAGGGCATGTGACCGGCATCTGCGTTCACGCACCCAGTCAAATAGAGTATATTTTGAATGGCTATGCGTTCAACTGTTCGCAAGCTCTAGAGTGTAGTGTGTACCTTGGGCATTACTCTGCGTCAGACTCATCAGCTAATTCATGCCATTTACTGTAACAGTCACGCTTTGGAACAAAGCATAAATGCACCCGGCAAGTTGCACACGTGACTGGAGTTTTACTGGAACACAGTTTGCATTTCCGTCTTCCAAAAGTGCTGTCTCCTTTGGTGTACTTGGGCAGGTGGGAATCTGTAGCAGGAACCTGTCGTTCTTGTGCAGAGGCGGATGCAGGTCCTGTTCCCGCAAGCTCTGCAACAAGCGCCTCCCGGAAGTCCTTCTGGGTCAGAGGCTTCTGGTTCTTCATCTTGGCCATCTGCTGGTGCAAAATGAAGGCATTGACTACAGCGATGTCCACAAAGTGGTAAAAAAAGGACCGATACCATTTTTTTGTTTTATGCAGAACTGTGTAATATCCTATAAGGGCGTCAGACAGATCCACTCCTCCCATGTGCCTGGAATGAAAGGAAAATTGTGATTTATTATAAGACTTGCTTTTAGAAGTAATGAATTACAACATTGCGTCACTCAGTAATGCATTATTTTACTAGTTAGTTAAAAAAAATCAGATTACATAACTCACTTGCAATGCATTACCATCACAAACTTCACACTAGGGCTGGGCGATAAATCGATTTTATCGATTAACTCGAATGTGTAGTTTACGTCGATTTGTTTTAATGAAAATCAGTTTTCTTTTTAACATCCGCCGACGCTCCCCTCTGGGCTCGGCCCTCCCCCCGCACGTTTGCCATAGAGATACACAAACGACATGGCAGCGAGCAGGGAAGCACTCGTTCCCAAGAAAGGCACAGTGTCATCCATAATTTGGAATTGGTTCGGTTTTGCGGCGTCAGACGCAGAACAAACAACACTCTGCTGCAAAGTGTGTTTGAAGTCTGTTGCTAGAAAAGATAGCAGCACGACCAATTTACTGCAGCACCTCAAACAGAGGCATGCTGCCGAGTGAGAGAGATGTTGCACCCTACGAAACGGACAAGATCGCGGCAGCACAAGCACACCCGCCAAAAACCAACCTACAGCAGTGTTACTTATTGCGCGGCTCGCCAAGCTTTACTTTGTGGCTCGCATGGCAGTAAATAATACGATGATATGACGTATTACACTATGACACTACGTTCAGATGATTTGCAACTGTAGTGTCAACAAGTGTAGACAGACTTTTAGCGCGCGCCGCATCCGGTGTGTAGACACGGTCAGACGGTGTCTGCTCTATTACAAATAATAATTTATATATTTTTTAAAATTCCTAAAACAGCGGCATTACAAGATGTAAATATAGACTAGAAAAGATATTTACACTTGCTCCGTCCAATGTCCATGACACTAACTCACTGCAGAGTTGGCAGTTTTAATCTCTTAACTCTGAATGTGCACTTGGATGATTAGATACATGATGGGCTAGTATATAAAAAATAAATAAATAAGTAAGGTCTTTCCAGCATTAAGGTAATCCT
>NW_015506249.1:27688-37363 GCF_001515645.1 Sinocyclocheilus grahami | reverse complement strand
TGACACTACGTTCAGATGATTTGCAACTGTAGTGTCAACAAGTGTAGACAGACTTTTAGCGCGCGCCGCATCCGGTGTGTAGACACGGTCAGACGGTGTCTGCTCTATTACAAATAATAATTTATATATTTTTTAAAATTCCTAAAACAGCGGCATTACAAGATGTAAATATAGACTAGAAAAGATATTTACACTTGCTCCGTCCAATGTCCATGACACTAACTCACTGCAGAGTTGGCAGTTTTAATCTCTTAACTCTGAATGTGCACTTGGATGATTAGATACATGATGGGCTAGTATATAAAAAATAAATAAATAAGTAAGGTCTTTCCAGCATTAAGGTAATCCTGCTTTTTTTTTTTTTTTTTTAATCATCTCGTCTCAGAAACAAATTTGACTGGTAAATTATAAAGAATGATGGCCCCTTTTGCATTACATATAAGGGATGAGTGATTGATAAAAAGACATGCTATTTATGACTAGATGTAACTTTTAATACTTCGCGGTAAAAGTGGCTCTCTGATTGACTTTGCCTCATCAGTGCGGCTCCCATGAAAAAAAAATAGTGAAGACCACTGACCTACAGTCTTACAAACATTTACAAACTGTATCCGATATGATAAGAATGTTATGTTACATTTTATGTTATGTTGCATGTTTCATTGTTTACAATGGCAGGGCCTGCCATCTTGTCTTTTTTTAGGCCATATCGCCCATCCCTACTTCACACCATTGAATAAAATCTACTAACTTGTTGTAATCCAGCACTGCGGCTGGAACGGGGAAATCCTGAATGGCCCAAACTCCATCGGCTCCTTTCACATTCCTCTTAATAGAGTCTCCATTAAAGGCTTTATGAAAGGTGGAGCACATCAGCACGTCTCTCTTGTCCTTCCACTCAACAAAAAGCAGATTGTCTTCCCTAAACCAGCGAATATTGCCACGAGGAGCCCGTGTCTTTGAGTGGCCAAAGCGGTTTGCACGAATGGTGCCACAAGCCCAGATCTTTTTACTGAGCAGGTCTCTGAAGAGCTTGGGACTGGTGTAAAAGTTGTCAACAAACAGCTTGTAGCCGCTTCCCAACAACCTTTCATTTGTCAGACTCATGACAGAATCATAACTAATGCCTTTGCTCTTCTCGGAATTGACCTTGCCTTCATAAATGAAGAAGTCCCAAGTGTAGGCACACAGGGAATCTGCCAGTACAAAAAGTTTGTACCCCCATTTTGTAGGTTTGTTCTTCATGTATTGTTTGAGTCCATTTCTAGCCTTCGATGCCACCATTCGTTCATCAATGGAGATGTTCTGAGAGGGATGGAAGGAAAAAATGCAATTTGGAAAACCTACCCAGGTAAAAAAAAAAAAAAAGTATACATCAGATCTTTCAGATCTTTTATTGAAATGTTCTCCCATGGTTTCTTCATTCCTTCATGACGCATGGCTCCATATGCATTTGTATGTTCTACACTTCTAATAATGTAGTTAGTGCTCTATTTTCGAGCACTAATTTTGTACTTAATATACTAAAAAAATTTTTTAGTACTTCTTAAGATAAACTAAGTGTACTCAACTATGCTATTTTGGGACACCAAAAATATTAACTAAAACACACTTTTAACATACCATCTCTTTATTTAAAAATGTATTTAGTTACCACTTGTAGTACACTTGAGTGTACTAGCATATGAAAGATGGGTTCAAGTGTACTACAAGTGGTAACTAAATACATTTTTTAAATACAGAGATAGTATTTTAAAAGCCTATTTTAGTTCATGGTGTCCTAAAACAACACAGCTGAGTAAACTTGTTGATCTTAAGTTTATCTTAAGTAGTACTAAAGAATAATTTTCAGTACATTAAGTACAAAATTAGTGCTGGAAAATAGAGCATTTTAAAGTACAGTATGGAAGTGTACTTTTTAACCTGGGTAAAGTTATATAGATGCTGACCATTAAACATTTAAATGCCCTCAAGGCATATCATTTAGCTCCGATCAAATTCGTATGTATATTTCATTACATGTCGTATAAACCAGTTTTAAGTTGAGACACTGCAGGCAAAAACACTTTTTTTTTTCATGCACCCGTCAAGTTTGAGATTTTGGGCTTTTCATAAGGTGTTTTTTCAGACTAGTGGAATGAAAACATCCAAAAGACACTGTTAAGTGTTTCTTTTATAGCCCTGTCGCCTCTGGCTTGCTTAGTTGGGGACACTTCACTTCATTTCCAGCGTTATCGTTGACATGATTGCAAAGATATTATTTAAACTGAGCTGGATGCTGACATCACTGAATTCAATGATGAACTGTCTTTAACTGAAAAATGAGTGTTTACTATTGTCACTTTGCATTATTGACACTATTTTCCTAATTAATGCTGTTCAGTTGCTTTGACACAATCTGTATTGTTAAAAGCGCTATATAAATAAAAGTGACTTGACTTTATCTGTGTCAATAGACTTAAATTACAATACAAAGGCAATTTTCTCAAAATGAGTTTTTTTCCTCCTCTTGGTGGGTCCCAAGACATGGGGCTTCTATAGGTTGTGAATGAACTCTTTCAGTCCTTGATACCAAGAAAGCTTTGTCGTCTCCTGATCGAATTAGTTTCGATCTCATGAGTCGATGAGTTTACCATACTGACAGGAAATCAACCGAGAATATGGGATTCATGTGCTGGGTGATCAGCAAACTTAATTGAATGCTGATATCAATGTCTGTTCATATTAAGAAAATCCCTACACATGATTGCAAAGATACTATTTAAACTGAGCTGGATGTTGACATCACTGAATTCTATGGTGAACTGTCTTTAACTGAAATATTAGTGTTTACTATTGTCACTTTGCATTATTGACACTATTTTCCTAATTAATGCTGTTCAGTTGCTTTGACACAATCTGTATTGTTAAAAGCGCTATATAAATAAAAGTGACTTGACTTTATCTGTGTCAATAGACTTAAATTACAATACAAAGGCAATTTTCTCAAAATGAGTTTTTTTCCTCCTCCATTGAGCCATAAATCTCCACTTCAGTAGCACTTGCACACCAAACTTTACATTTTTCATTCCTGTCTATATCCTGAAGGTTTTTACAGAGGGATTTGTTCATGCATAATTTGCTTGATTATATGCAACATTTTAACCCCCCTTGAAAATAGTGTTTTCTGTCCAGTCTAAGCATTTTCTGAATGGCAAAAATGAGATACCCAAAATTCCCGCTGTAAAAACTTTTGACTATTGAAAATTAACCTTGACCTCATCCAGTGTTTAGATTTTTGTACAAGAAATGTCTGCAAATTAGCACGTTTCATTAAATAAATGACTCATTTGCATATCTAAACCTAACATTTTAGAAAACTTGTAATAACATTTTTTTTTTGCAATTATCAATGTAATCAATCAGCTAGGTAAGGCGTTAACTATTAGTTATTTTTAGGGTATATTTTTACCCTATTCACCTGAGGTGCCTCGCCTTAAAAAATATATAAAAGAGGCTTTGCAGATATGTGTAAAGCTACCGATCCAAGAGGGGATCCAGACCATCGAGGAACATCTCCTCTTCTGTGGAATCCACGCTGGAAGCTGCACTCTCATCAGAAGATTCCACCAAATCAATCACCTCATCGTTTTCATCTTGTTTCTCCATGTTACCATTTACACACTCCTCTGTGTTGTCCTTAACAGTTTCATCCCTTTTCTTTTTTTTTTGCCTTGGCCGCAAAATAATCGCCTCATCTTGTTCCCCCTTGAAACCACACTCCTCCGTGTTGTCCTTAGCCGTTTCATCCATTTTCTTTTTTGTTAGCGCTGGCGGCAAAATAATCGCCTCATCGTTTTCCTTCTTGATACCGTCAACACACTCCTCCGTGTTGTCCTTAACAGTTTCATCCATTTTCTTTTTTTTTGTAAGCGCTGAATGCAACTCAGCCGCTGGCTGCAACAAATAAATATCGTGGAGAAGGGCGGCGCAGCTGAGAGTAAGGCTCTCTCATTGGCTACTTTTCTTGACTGCCCTTAAATGCTGGAATATCATTGGCCAAACCGCCAGGCAGCGGGAAACTGGAGGGGGAAAAAAACTGGATTCACGTGCAAAACATACACCAGATAACCCGACAAGGCACATGGGACCTCCTCCTGTGAGGATCGCCAGCTCTACAGTCATTGTAATTAGATAATCTCTGTAATGAGAGGACTGAAGCTATTTAAATTGGGCGAGTCTGAAAACTGATTGAGATGGCTTGATATCAGGAACACTTAAGGAGATATAAAACATAAAAATGCAAAATAGGTCCTTTGTATATGAATCAAGAGTTTATACAAATGCATCAAAATTCATCGTAACACTGAGAATAATCTCATGTTATGAGAGTGAAAATGGAAAATGAGTAAAATTAAGTTGTAAAAATGGCTTTGTGATTCAGATTGGCCACACAATCATTTTTGTGCATTTTCATAATACAATAGAGCAAAATGCACGCAGTCCTATTTTAAGAGAAAATACACTCAAATCCTGATTTCACAGCACCAAAAATCGTAATCATGATACCAATTGTAACAGAACTGCCAAATTTAACAACGGTAACCATTTAGGCTGATATTGGAAAGCATTAAAAGTGTAGTTCTGATGTTGTTAGAGCGCATCAGAATAAAACTTGGGGGGAAAAATAGCCCTATTTCCTATAACTACTTACAATGTTAGTGTTGGATTACAAATTTATAAAATGTTATATCTAGGTTCCAATGTAATAGTATATAAACTGAAAAAGTTAAGTACACTGTATTTAGCATTTAAGGTAAATATGATTAAATCCGACACATGATTCTCTTAAGCAAAGTTTGTAGCAAGAGGTTCCAGTCAGTTCCTGTTCTCTTATTGTTAGTCAAATGAACCAGATTACTGAGACTATCACCTTTTGTTTGTAATGGCTCTTTGGTTGTGCCTCTTTTTCTTCCACACTTTTTCCTTCCAATCAACTTTCTGTTAACATGCTTGGACACAGCACTCTGAACAGCCAGCTTCTTTGGCAATGAAAAAGTGTCAATGACTGTCTTCTGGACAACTGTCAGATCAGCAGTCTTCCCCATGATTGTGTAGCCTAGTGAACCAAACTGAGAGACCATTTTGAAGGCTCAGGAAACCTTTGCAGGTGTTTTGAGTTGATTAGCTGATTGGCATGTCACCATATTCTAATTTGTTGAGATAGTGAATTGGTGGGTTTTTGTTAAATGTGAGCCAAAATCATCACAATTAAAAGAACCAAAGACTTAAACTACTTCAGTCTGTGTGCATTGAATTTATTTAATACACGAGTTTCACAATTTGAGTTGAATTACTGAAATAAATTAACTTTTCCACGACATTCTAATTTATTGAGATGCACCTGTATATAAACTACAATGTATCACTGCCTTAGTTAGACTTGGATGACTGCAGCGACACACAGCGAGTCCTCAATAAAGAGTGACTTCTATATGAAAGATATCCCAACGTCTCCCGGTCTCTGCTTCGACGAGGAAAAAGTTTCCTACATTAGTACTTATAAACCTACCACCAGAACATTAACTTTTATTAAAAATTATTATTTCCAGTTAATCAATATTATAATAGTCCTCAAATTGCATTAGTCATTGTCAGCTATTTTCATGCATTTCTGTGTGTGTGTTTTTTTTAATTTTTTTTATTAATACAATTTTTTATTGTATTATTATTTCTTGAGGTTTTGGAGTTTAATACTGCTTTCATCTATCATTGTTTATGAGTTTCATTTAACAGTTTGGATGCATCTAAATTATTATAGTTAAAAAAAAATCTTAATTAAAAATCTTAAGTCAAAACAATACAGAGACCAAACATCTATCAAAAAATAAAAAATACATTAAAATAAATCAAAGAAACTAGAAAAAAAAACTGTAAAACTTACCAGTAGATAGAGCTCTCAACATGTCTGTAACTGCATGACTGCTTGAGGGAAGACGGGTTTCGTCTGCATAGAAATACGTTGTTTTTGCTATTCGACATGGCTTGCATACCAAACAACTTATTAATCTTACAGGCAACAATAATCGAATGCAAAATCGACCAAATGTCTTTCTATAAAAGAAAATGTGTATTTTACGTTTCTTGGCAAAATGAAATAGCTTCTGATAACAGGAGCACATAAGGGAATTTAACCTACTAAATGTTAACATGAACATTTCTATTATTTAAAATGATATATAACAACATTATTTTAATATCTGTCACAAAACAATAAAGAGAGCAAAACGTCTAAGTTTTCAAACAATTTACATGACAACAAAGCAAGCAAAAAGAGGTCTTACCAGTAGGTAGAGCTCTCAACATGTCTTAGTTTAACTACAACTGTTGGAGAGGAAAAAACCAGCATGGGTTTGATGAATAGAAATACATAGTTTTTGCTATTTGAAATACCTGGCATAATTGCAAAAAAATGCAATTTATAAAACTTTATTCAGAACTCTATCAAATGTGACCTTTGACCACAAAACCAGTCATAAGTAGCATGTAGCATTAGCCAACAATACATTGTATGGGTCAAAATGATCTATTTTTCTTTTATGCCAAAAATCATAGGATATTAAGTAAAGATCATGTTCCAATAAGATATTTTCTAAATTTCCTACCGTAAATATATCAAAACTTAATTTTTGATTTTCAAATAGTTGTATCTCGGCTAAATACTGTCCTATCCTAACTAACCATACCTCAATGAAAATTAAAACATGCAGTTAGTATGGGAATGTTGTTGACATGGGCCACATTAAACATTTAGATGGAACATGAGCATGGTGAAACAATAAGAAAGAGAGACAGAGAGAGCGAGAGCGTGTTCACTGCCCATCCAGGAGCTCAGATAAAGCAGACAGTGTGTACGTGTGTCCAATCTGAAACAGGTTTTCCCACAATAGGAACTCTCCACCCCATCCTGGTTGGACTTTAAAAGCCCAGCCTCTCTACAGAGAGACACCCGTATCGCTCAGGTCTTCCCATCTGTTCACATCTGAAACGTCTTCCACTGCAGCTCTCCACGGTTTCTCTTGTTCAACTATGAGTCTGAGAAGCAAGCGCATCAGTTCCAGCAGCTCTGTGAGGAGCAGTGGGAAGATGGGAGGCTACGGCTACAGCAGTTTAAGTGGGATCTCCTTGGGAGCATCTGCCCCGAGCTTTAGCACCAGCTCTGCCTATCTGGGGCCTCCCATCACTAGTGTCTCTGTCAACAAGAGCCTGCTTGCGCCTCTCAACTTGGAGATCGACCCCAACATCCAAATGGTGCGCACTAAGGAGAAGGAGCAGATCAAGTCGCTGAACAACCGCTTTGCCACCTTCATCGATAAGGTAAAGTTGGGTCTCTTGTTCACAGAGAACATTTTGTAAAATTTCAGCCAAAAAGTAAAGGTCTTTGAATGTTAAAACCAACACAGCGATGATAAAGTCTTAATACGATCAACATCTCAAACCTCCGAGGGAAAGGTGATTTTGGTAGACTCGCATGAAACTGATAGTTCTGTAGCGTGACCCATTTCTCTGAAGCCTGTAACCTGATAAAAGCAGGTCAGATCTGACCAAGCCACTGAAGACAGCACTATCCCAGAGAGTATGAAGGAAGCTTTTGTGTGCCGGAGGACAATGCAACCGAATCCCAGGGGCCCGCTGGACTGAAATCGACACGTCAATCGCACTGAAGTACAACCAAGTCACTGTTGCGGGATTGGGGCAGGGCTGGGTCCTCCAACACGGGTCTCAGGTCGGCTTTTAAAGCGCTCAAAATTAATGACTTATGAAGAACCCATCTAGGTCAGCGGCTACTCTCCAGAGTGTTAACGTTCAGCTAATGGGGAGTCATATTGCTCTATTAATGAGTCCATCCTGGCAGGGTGGGCATCAATTAAAGCGGACAGGCTTTCAGGATGTGCAGTGAACTGAAGTCTCAAAGAAGTGCTCTTAAAATGCTGAAATTCCACCGAAGTGGACTCATTCTTCTTTGTTCTTATAAAAAGATGACAGGAATAACTTTACAGAGCATTAGTCAAACACTTTAATTAACCTACCTTATGTTCCTCAAGGAAGATTTACAATTAAGGTGAACAGCTTTTACATAAATATTTCAGTATACTGGGTACAAATATGGTTATTTTGAGTGCAATTCTTTAGATGATGTTGTAGAAGCCACCTGAGGATTTACCTTTTGCTTCACTTAGCTCTGCTTAAAACATTTCTTATAACATTGAATACAGAGACTCATCAGTCATACTGAACCCATACTGAACTTATATTTAAATTCAAAATTTTGATACTGACACTAGAAATTAATTAAATAAATTAAATAATTATATAAATAAATCATTTCTGTATTATTAAATTAAATAATATATTAGCGCTAAAAATACACTTTGAAGTCAAATACATTTTTGACGATCGATAACATGGCACAAATTTCTCTTTATTTCTATATCTATTTCATATGAAAGACAAACTGAAAAAATTATGAAAAACTGAATAAAAAAATATATATTGTTACCTCTACAGGTGCGCTTCCTGGAGCAGCAGAATAAGATGCTGGAGACCAAGTTTGAGCTGCTGCAGGGCCAGACCCTGGGCCGGTCCAACGTTGAGCCCATGTTTGAGGCTTACATGGCTAACTTGCGCAGACAGATGGATGTGGTCAACAATGACAGGACCAAGCTGGACGGAGAGCTGAGGAACATGCAGGGACTGGTGGAGGACTTCAAACACAAGTAAAGTATTAAGATCTACACTAACACCACTGTTTACTGAACTTAAGAGGCTCTCCTGTATTTCTTTGAGAAACTAATTATGGAGCCACACCTGCTAATGATTTTATTCTAACCTTGAACCGACACAGCTCATTAAATGAGTTTGGGTATCATCAAAACCAATGGATCACATTTGCTATAAATGTGTTTTCAACCTTTCACAGATTCACATTCACAAATATCCACTTTGTATTTTCTTTGACTCAGATATGAAGATGAGATCAACAAAAGGAACAACCTGGAGAACGACTTTGTGATTCTGAAAAAGGTGGGATACCTAGATGACTATACGTCAGAGGTCAAAAATAGTATTTTTACACATTATGAAACACAAACCAATAGGTATGACCTCACTGTAATGTGGGGTTAGGGCAGGTTACAGAGTGAAAAGATGGACTTTTTTCAGGACCAGGGAAAGTTAAACTTTCACAACACGTTGAATAAAAGCAGCCCAGGAGAGGGAACAATGAAATGTTTGGGAGGGGTAAAGAGCTCTGAGCCTGAAGGGATCAGATCACCATTGACAAAAGCCTGGGTGGGGACGCAGCATTATTTATACACTAGAGGAGATCTGTTTTCAATGGCCTACCTACCGAGAGCAGCAAGAAGTCATAGTTGCATACTAAAGATCTCCAAGAGATGTAGGTTTTGATATATCGATACAAGTCTTTTCTGGTGCATGAGGGAGGGGGGTTGTTGTTCAATGCCCAAGGAAGACATACAAGTTATTCAAGGTTGCAACTGAGAAGATGAAAAATGGAGTACTGTGTCTCGCAGGATGTAGACTCTGCGTATCTAGTGAAAGCTGATTTGGAGGACAAAGTTGGTGCCCTGACTGATGAGATCAACTTCCTGAGGACCATCTACGATGAGGTAATGC
>NW_015506249.1:26490-26998 GCF_001515645.1 Sinocyclocheilus grahami | reverse complement strand
ATTTTTATGTTGACGAGGTGTTTTCTTCAGAACATCATAAACAGCTTTCATTTTGGAACGGACATCAATCAATCAATCAAGTGTACTGATCGTTTTTCCATCTCGTGCTGCTCAGTTCGATCAGATGTCCTCTCAAGCCATTCAGTACAACGACGAACTGCGAAACACTAAAGGAGAGATTGCGGATATCAACCGCATGATCAGCCGTCTGCAGAGCGAGATCGAGGTTATTAAATCACAGGTGAGAAATGTGCTACATCACCTTTGCTTTAACCAAAACCCATAGTGGTCGCTAACTCTCGAGGCTACAATCGATTTAGCGCTCTAACCTGGAGAACCAGATAGCGGAGGCCGAGGATCGTGGCGAGATGACTGTGAAGGAGGCCAAAGGTCGTATTAAGGACTTGGAGGAGGCGCTTCAGAGAGCCAAGCAGGACATGGCTCGTCAGCTTCGCGAGTACCAGGAGCTCATGAACGTCAAGTTGGCGCTGGACATAGAGATCGCCAC
>NW_015506249.1:23271-25181 GCF_001515645.1 Sinocyclocheilus grahami | reverse complement strand
CACAAATTTTATGTAAACAAAACCTTTTTATTTTGAATGCGATTAATCGTTTGACAGCACTATTTTGGACACAATGTGTATGCAACATCAGTATATCTTGTATACCTGCAACCTGATACACCATCTCAACAAACAGATCTGATTTCACCACTTGAAAAAATTACAGTGCAGACAGTCCTGAAGCCATAATTGAAAATCATAATTGTGTGTGGTGTGAATAAAGAGCTAAAGTAAGTTTAGTCAATGTCTGTAAGAACACAAACCATACAGAAGAAATAAACACGTACCTTTTTCAACAAGAAAGAAATGAGAAGGCCTGAAAAATAACACCAAAGTGAACATCTCAGCAGTGCAATTTGAGCATTTCTTCCTGTAAAACCTGTTCAAATGTAACAAAATAATTTGTTATTTGGCTACAGGCAAACACACATAGGACAGTCAATATGCACTCTGTGACAGTAAAACATGATATGATGATATTCTTCATATTGTCCTTGATGCTCCCTCTTCTCAAAAGCTTGAAGCTTCATAAACTCACCAACAACAGCCTTGGGAATCATTTCTGTTCGAGCAATATTTCAACAGAAGCGGTTTCAGTTCTCCTGTAATCCCAATTATGAGAATTAGAGTAATTTTTGAGGAAGACAGGAGCCGTTTACTATGTCTGAAGGGGTTTTATTCAGCGCACCATGGTTAGTGAGGGTTTAACATTACCTTGAATCAGACAAACCCCAAATGTAATCAAAATAACATCCTGAAGAGCTTTGGGTGATGACAAGCATCATGGTGGAGCCAGAATACACCTACTTTCATTACCTAAATTGCTCCAAATTACTTAACACCCACAAACTCGATTAAGCTTGACTATGATAATAAAGCAAATTATATTATTTCTTACCACAAAGCTTCACAATTTCGCAGAAGCAGCTCTCCTCTTCCAAAACATCTTTGTTTAATGTATTTCTGGTTCTTTCACTTGATTTGTTCAAATTGAAGTGTCCAATAATCGTTATATTCAAATAATTACACATATAAGAAAGCGCGAACAGCCACTAAGTTAGACCGTTAAGTTATTCGTCTATAAATTTTTGTTTAGTCTGGAAACGCGCGCCGATTTTAGTAGGCTACACACACATATATACAGTGTTGGGGAAAGTTACTTTTAAAAGTAATGCATTACAATATTGCGTTACTCCATAAAAAAGTAACTAATTACGTTACTTGGTTACTTTTTATGGAAAGTAATGCGTTACGTTACTTTTGCGTTACTTCTAAAATCTGGACAGGGCTTGCTTGTTTTTAAAATAAAAAAAGTTATATTTTTGGCAAATATAAAAGCCTTTTCACACCAAAAGTGAATGAATAAGCCTCAGGCTGAAGGGAAAGTACATTTACGTCCGTACAGAAAAATGCAGAAGATGATATTTCAACACTTCAGCAATAAAAAAAACACACAAATGTTTGTCTAGAGTAATTTGTGCTTATTAGTACGGTTGAACTGGATCATCGAAGCTCAGAAGCAAAGACATTGGTTAATAGAATGGGATTAAATACATAAAGGATATTTGTGTTGTTTAACATTTAATTATTGCAGGTTGGTGTCATATTCTGAGTTGCATTATTTTTATTCATTTTGAGGAATAGTATACTGAATCTGTTTTTTTTTGCAAGTGAGATGAAATTAATGCACGTTCACATTTATTCTAGAACTACAGTAACATCTTACTCTCAATTTCTCTCAACATGAGGACAGGAGAGCTGCCAATCAATAAATGGGAAAAAAGTAACTGGCATTACTTATTTGAAAAAGTAACTTAGATATTTTCTTGTAAATTAAAAAGTAATGCGTTACTTTAATTACTTTACTGAAAAAAGTAATCTGATTACGTAACTCGCGTTACTTGTAATGC
>NW_015506249.1:20916-21825 GCF_001515645.1 Sinocyclocheilus grahami | reverse complement strand
TTTTGCTCCAAATCATCGTCTTTTAAAGAGCAGAAGACTTCTGTCCCATGTTGTATTGCCGAAACTCTGCACCAGATCCATGCTGCACTGCTTTTCCAAGTGCTCTCTAGCATGCGCAGCCGTGTCCCCTCGAATCTCAAGGGTCTTGAAGTGGTCAAAGTCACTGCGCCCCAGTTTGCGTAACCGGCGCGCAGCGGAGCGGTAACACTTCCACGGCTGTGCCTCCAGCAGCAGGAACTCACAGAGAGACGCCAGTCTGGAGAGGAGAGACAGAAACGCTGCGTCTCCGTGATTCAGATGCACCCACATAGTCACCGCAAAACAGGTGCACAGGTGGAAACGGGGGCAGCCAAACCCTCCCAAGTAGGACTCTAGCACTGTCCGGCTCCCTGGATCATCTGTGATATCCAGGGGGACAAACTGGATATTCTGGGGAAAGGGGTTGGAGTTTTGCGCGCGAAGGATTAAATCCTGGTCCATGTCAAATCCAAGCAGATACACTTCTCTTTTAGAAAAGTCACTTCCAGAGGCCTCCTCATGCAATAAATGCTTGTAGAGAGCAACAGACAAGTCCTGACAAACAGAGGGAATAATACAAAACACATTTTGGTGATTAAAACCACTCATTATGACAAAATGAAAGAAGTCTCATAAACAGCATTTGATCAACTTCTACACAATAAAATAATTGACTGCTGAGCATAACTAGAACTGTTGTTGCTTGTTTAAGATCAACCACATTAACTCCCATGACATTTTAAATATACTATCAATGACTTTTCCATGTCTGGAAATCTGATATTGCTCGATTAATTCTAATTTATACTGGCTTTACATTTAACACTCCAAATGCATATACGCAGACTGTTAATTGTTAGTAATATATGTCTAATAAGTTTTTTACAAATC
>NW_015506249.1:19833-20084 GCF_001515645.1 Sinocyclocheilus grahami | reverse complement strand
TTAGCATGCACGAACAAAAGTTATAATCGTTATTGAATATGGTGCCATGGTAATACCATTGTATTCCTTGACGTATTTAAAGATCTTGAATCTTGTCATACACAATTACAGTTTTCAGATTTTCTTTAGTAAAACTGTGGCACGGTTTTTTTTATAGTATTCGTATTTCAGATCTTTTCAGATTTTTGAGCTTTGACATAGCACACGTACGTCTGCAAGACGTCTGTTAAAGATCTCTTGATCTGGAAAGC
>NW_015506249.1:5967-19823 GCF_001515645.1 Sinocyclocheilus grahami | reverse complement strand
CAAGTCTCACAGTTTGTCTGAAAGTGAAAGAGGACATTCATCATCATATTACAAAAGTAAAATGGGTCACAAATTCCATTTCATGTTGAGTTTATTACCAGCATTTTAAAAGGCATACAGTGTGACCATCATACACAATCTGAAAACTTATTGTTTTATTGAACTGTTAATTGTTAGTAATATATGTCTAATAAGTTTTTTACAAATCTGAAAGGTAGCCTAAATGTTAAGGGAAGTCAGCTTTATTGTGTTTACAGAGAACCACAGCATACAAATAATAGGAAAATGAATTTAATAAGCGTAATATCTAATAATAAAAGCATACTATGATGATTTAAACACGAAATGAGAGTAATCTGTCATTTTTACCCCTGAATTGCATCCCACGTCCAGTATTAAACCGCGTTCAGAGCCGAGTTCGATGTCTTCCAGCAGAGTTTCTGGTATCAGACTCAGGCGATTCTCTGGCGGGTTGAAGGTGTAATAATTGATGAAGTTTCCATAAGGAGCAGCTCCTGGATCTTCGTTTTCCTCTTTATTCACATGGGGAACGTGAGTCTCCATGTCTGTCCAACAACAAAACAATTCCTGACGGCGCGCGTTGCCATAAAACGAACTAGTTCCTCATTTCGGATCGATTGTACACATTTATAAATTAAAAAAGGCAGCCATTACAAAGGTAAAAGTCCACATTTGGCATATTTGAGGTAAACGCACTAATATTAAACGACTCTAAAACAGTATTTATGTATAAGAAAGCTGACTAAAGCTTGTTTTCTGACTTTGTGGTTTAGATATAGAGCTGAGAAGCAAACTCGTGCCGATGTGTTGTAAAACCGAAGAGAAATACAAAGTAGTGCCGGATTCGCCAAAAAGCTTTTGTTGAAAGATGGAGCAAGGGGTGTGGCTGAACTGAAACGCCGTCTAAGCTGTTCGCCAATCACAACGCACTGGGACAGCTAACCAATCACAACACATTTTGTTTTTCGGAAGGCGGACCTTCATCAAAGCCGGAACTAATCGAGCCGTTTATGCCAGGCTGGGGAGAGAGGTGCTGTAATAATGTAAATTGTGTGAAAAATAATGCGTTTTTCGAACCACCAAGCATGAGAGCATGTTCTAGTACACCCCCAAAACAAAATCAAGACTTTGTAAAAGAGCATAATAGGACCCCTTTAAGGTTTGTGTTTGATTAGCCAGCCTTTACAGACATAACACATTCTTTTTAGGTTTGCAGAACATTCTTATTTGGTTCCCCCACCTCACCTATGGCAAACATTCTGTTTTCTGAGATGCTACTAATTCAACTCTGTTTTCACAGATCCATCATGCTCAGTGGGAAGCGCATCGCTGATGCAGGTTATAAGCTCTTCTCGGGCTCCATGATGCTGTTGACGGTGTACGGCGGATACCTGTGCGTCCTGCGGGCTCAGCGATACATGCAGAGACAGAAACAGCTGGAGGCACAGAATGAGAGCGCGGCTTCAGAAACTATTAAAGACTGAAGACACGGGCTGTAAATAATCAGTTAACCTGACACTGATCATGTCACACGGATGGGACAGTATGTGGCCCAGCAGATTGTCAGCAGAAACCCACCGGCGTTCGTGACCCTCGAAGGGTTCATTTGCCTTTTTTGTGGAGTTCAGTGAGATCTTATGTGTTGTAATATATTAAATGATCCTTGTTAAATCTACTATCATGAGTGTTTGTGCATGTCCTATAGATCTGTAGGTTCCCACAGCTGTTAACACATGATTTGACCATGTTTTTCCAGGTGTGAAAATTATTTAAATAGTTTTTGTCCATTTAAATAAAGCTGAAATAAAACATAAATATTAGATGAAAAATTTAAATCGATCAGCCAACTGAAAACAAGTTTAGACTGAAGTACTAAAATAATACTATATCTTAAATATAAATTAAAACTAAGTAGAAATTATGTTTAAAACAAAATGGCAAAAGCACATACAATTACTACAACTTAAGTTAACGGAAAATATAAAAATAAAAGCAAATTCAAAATATTAAACACTATAAAGTGTATAAATATTATTAAAGTAACTGTTTTATTCAACATACCAGTAGCTCTGAACTGGGTTTGCTTCAGGACCTAGATATTATTTAACATTAATTTAGTTATTATTTGCATTTAGCATTTACAATGCTCATTATGATCGGGAAATTCCAACTTTTCTGCAGTATATAAATGAAAATTTTTAAAGAATTCAAAATTGACTACACTTTTCACAGGAAACTACACTTTTAAAATTCCACGGGAACCCTAAACTTATTTCATTTTTCATATTTTATTTCTTCGCATATTTGTTTCATTTAATCCACCCTGATTTCCAGTGGAAGGTAAAACACTCCCCAATTAAATCAAAAAGCATCTCATTACAGGAAAAAGTCCCAGCTTTCATTTTAATAACCTTATTTGGTTTCCAAACATAAAAAAGCTAAATGAAAAACAGCACAGGAAACAAATTACAAACACATCAGTTACCAAAACAAACAATGAAAACAAAAAGAGAGGCAACTGTATATGGAAACTCAAGTACATCTGACCATTAAAATCTGAAGAGAATCTTCTTCCATGACTTCAGTAAAACGAAGCGTGGAAAAGAAACATCTTCTCAACTCCCAAGACAAGGAAACGAGGGAATGTAAATATCACTAATATAATCATTTTTCTCTTTCACAAGCTTCTCATTGTGGCTATAATGTCATTACTGTCCCATCATCACCGGAATGATGCCCCAATCTCTGTCATCGAGTCTCAAAAGTCCCACAACAGGGTGATTTTGTTGGTGTTTTTCGGGTTTTGTGTTGGAGTGAGGTACAGGGGATGAGCAATAGTCCCAACACGATATTTCTGGGACACGAGTTCTTTGTGCGTAAGGCCACGCGGAGGGAGCGTCACCAGTTGTTGTGGTTCTGGCTCCAGGGTTTGGAGCCAAAATGGCCGTTGGTGCCGTTTTCTCCTCGGGATGAAGCTGTCTTGAGTCGCTCTTTGGGTGACGTTTCGGTTTCTTCCTCCGAGCTGCTTTCGATGTCGCTGCGGTCGTCTTTGGACACCTGGAACGACATTTAGGGTATTAGTTGTAATACTTTGAATGGTCTGGATGTAGTATGTTAATTTTATAAAATTATTTTATCAACTTGTTTAATGGTTTTATAAGCAGACCAATCCAATGGTCGCTTTTTAAATTAAAGGACTATTTTGGTTCTCTGGCTGGAAAATGTTCGCAGCCTTCCTCTAGAGGGCGCTTGGGTGCTTTAAAAGCAAAATCCTCCACTCAAAGATGTAGATGAGTTTGTTTGTTCATCAGATTTGGAGAAATGTTGCATTACAGCACTCACTCACCAATGGTTCCTCTGCAGTGAATGGGTGCCGTCAGAATGAGAGCCCAAACAGCTGATAAAAACATCACAACAATCCACTCCACTCCACTCCAGTCCATCAATTAACATCTTGTGAGGCGAAAGCAGCATGTTTGTAAGAAACAAATCCATCATTAAGAAGTTTTAACTTCAAATTGTTGCTTTTGGCTAAAATATGACTCCATAATCCATAGTAACGCTTCCTCTAGTGAAAATCCTCAGACAGTTTAGAGCTGTTTTGGCTTGTAAACAATGTTTCATCCATGCAGATGTCTCTCCTGATTCAGACGAGACAACTTTTTCACTGGAGGAAGCATTATTATGGATTATGGAGTCATATTTTAGCCAGAAGAGATGGTTTGACGTTAAAAGTTAGTTGAAGTTAGTTTCTTACAAACAAGTAGCTTTTCACTTCACAAGACGTTAATTGATGTTGTGGATTACTTGTGGATTATTGTGATGTTTTTATCAGCTGTTTGGACTCTCATTCTGACGGCACCCATTCACTGCAGAGCATCCACTAGTGAGCAAGTCATGTAATGCTACATTTCTCCAAATATGATAAAGAAACAAACTCATCTACATCTTGAATGGCCCGAGGGAGATTAAATGTTCAATGAAATATAATTTTTGGAGTAAACTAGTCCTTTGAAACACACTCAGTTGAATTCACATTTCAGGCTGCTACAAAATGAACCAGGAAATCAAGTAAAGAAAGCAGACTTACAGCCGAAGAAACTGAGAGAGAGGGAAAGACCCTAAAGCGAGCGAGTTTAGCAGAAATAGCAAAAGATTTCTATCAGGACAGAAGCTGAAAGACGGGAACAGCCTTCCAGCAGCTAGAGAGGGGAAAGACAAACCAGCTCTGCAGGAGAGAAAGATAAAAAGAGAAAACGCATGTAACTACACAACATGAACTTGGACCTCCTGAACATGTGGCTCAGAGCGAGTGAATAACAGCGGGTTTGTGCGCACCTTTCCTCTCATGATGGCTTTGAAGGCGATGCGGGAGATGAGGTAGGACCAGAGGATGTGCAGCACCTGCAGCACCAGCAGCAGAAAGTTGAAGAGCCACCAGGACGGGTACGGCCCGATGATCGCCCAGCTCTCGAAGAGCGTCGTGTTCAGAATCCTGCAACAACAAAACACTTCATCTTATCTAAACATATGGGGAGAATTCCTTTTACCAATCATTTTACCATTATTTGTAAATGTTACCAGTAAACTGGATGAAGCGTTTTTATGGATTATGGAGTCATATTTTAGCCAGAAGCAAAAGTTTGAAGTTAAAGAGCCTTCCAGCAGCTAGAGAGGGGAAAGACAAACCAGCTCTGCAGGAGAGAAAGATAAAAAGAGAGAAAACGCATGTAACTACACAACATGAACTTGGACCTCCTGAACATGTGGCTCAGAGCGAGTGAATAACAGCGGGTTTGTGCGCACCTTTCCTCTCATGATGGCTTTGAAGGCGATGCGGGAGATGAGGTAGGACCAGAGGATGTGCAGCACCTGCAGCACCAGCAGCAGAAAGTTGAAGAGCCACCAGGACGGGTACGGCCCGATGATCGCCCAGCTCTCGAAGAGCGTCGTGTTCAGAATCCTGCAACAACAAAACACTTCATCTTATCTAAACATATGGGGAGAATTCCTTTTACCAATCATTATTTGTAAATGTTACCAGTAAACTGGATGAAGCGTTTTTATGGATTATGGAGTCATATTTTAGCCAGAAGCAAAAGTTTGAAGTTAAAACATCCCAATGATGGATTTGTTTCTTACAAACACGCAGCTTTTGGCTTCACAAGATGTTAACTGATGGACTGGAGTGGTGTGGATTATTGTGATGTTTTTATCAGCTGTTTGGACTCTCAATCTGACGGCACCCATTCACTGCAGAGGATCCACTGGTGAGCAAGTCATGTAATGCTACATTTCTCCAAATCTGATGAAGAAACAAACTCATCTACGTCTGCTTTAATATTTTGTATACTACTGATATTTACTATTTTCTCACGAAAAATGAGTACTTAATTTTGACAATGTGTACCACAAACATTTGTCGTCATATTTTCAGATTTTGAGACAGTTTTAAAAGAACATATTAACAATATCTATGTTTACATCCAAAGTTGAGAATTTAACTTGAAATATCACAGAAACATTTGTGAACAAATCACTATTTCTATCCCATGCATTCAAGATAATAAAATAGCCACTTCCTGGGAAACTGGCACAAAGTATCAATAATACAAATATTGGATATATAATGAATAAAACAAATGACCTCATTACATAACATATTATAACCTAAGCATTCAAATAATCATCATTTACATTAACTTGTTGTTTTGATAAAATAAGTAATAGAAAATTAAAAATAATGTTTGATAACAATATCTATGTTTACATCCAAAGTTGAGAATTTAACTTGAAATATCACAGAAACATTTGTGAATAAATCACTATTTCTATCCCATGCATTCAAGATAATAAAATAGCCACTTCCTGGGAAACTGGCACAAAGTATCAATAATACAAATATTGGATATATAATGAATAAAATAAATGACCTCATTACATAACATATTATAACCTAAGCATTCAAATAATCATCATTTACATTAACTTGTTGTTTTGATAAAATAAGTAATAGAACATTAAAAATAATGTTTGAATTATTAATGTACTCTAAAACTAATATGGTTTTCATGATCTGTCGGCATTAAAACTATTATTTGTTTTTAATTAAATAAGAAAGTAATAATGAAAATTTGCCATTCATGTTTTGATATTTTACTTTTAACATTTCTATTACATTAATTGTTGATAAATCCTCATTAAAATAAAATAAGAAGGTGAAGGCCATTTAGGATCTTGTTTTTATGCAATTTGAAATCTATGGCATGACAACTAAACATTCTACACTGATTCTTATTAAAGTTATAAAGGCATTTATTTAATTACTATTACACAGCAATGCAATAATTTACTACTGAATTTCATTTCAGATGATTTTCATTAAAATTTTCTTTTCATTTAAATTTCTAAAATGCTTGAGACTTTCAACACTTTTAATACTAATTTTAGTATTAATATATAAATGACCTCATTACATAACATATTATAACCTAAGCATTCAAATAATCATCATTTACATTAACTTGTTGTTTTGATAAAATAAGTAATAGAACATTAAAAATAATGTTTGAATTATTAATGTACTCTAAAACTAATATGGTTTTCATGATCTGTCGGCATTAAAACTATTATTTGTTTTTAATTAAATAAGAAAGTAATAATGAAAATTTGCCATTCATGTTTTGATATTTTACTTTTAACATTTCTATTACATTAATTGTTGATAAATCCTCATTAAAATAAAATAAGAAGGTGAAGGCCATTTAGGATCTTGTTTTTATGCAATTTGAAATCTATGGCATGACAACTAAACATTCTACACTGTGATTCTTATTAAAGTTATAAAGGCATTTATTTAATTACTATTACACAGCAATGCAATAATTTACTACTGAATTTCATTTCAGATGATTTTCATTAAAATTTTCTTTTCATTTAAATTTCTAAAATGCTTGAGACTTTCAACACTTTTAATACTAATTTTAGTATTAATACGAATACTAAATTAATGCTATTAATATGCAGTTAGTATTAGTATGCAATATTTAGTATAATAGAAAGTGATAAGCAAGCAATAAGAGGCTGTGCTGTATTGTGAATAAGTCACAGCTGAAGGGCGTTGTTAGACACGAGTCACTGCAACCCCTTCACTCATTATTCATTACATAAATAATAAACAGTTCATTTTACTGAATACATAACACATGGAACAGTTTTGACACTACATTATTGATTGCTTATGTAGCTAAGGGTGTTGCTCAGTGATACACAGAACCGGATGAAACGGTCATAGCTGTTCTTTATCGTGAATAAACACAGCTGCTGTCCAATCAGAATCAAGGACTGGAACTGGTTTTAGAAAACAGTATAGAGAATCTTTAAGGCATATATTAGTGATTTCTCTATGTGATGTCCTGCTGATTGAGTGTGGTATCTGCGGCGGAGGTCAGTGGATTTGGACTGTGTGTCGGTTCTGTCATCATGATACCAAAACCCAGACACTGAATCCAGCCGCTCGGGTTTCGCTCTGCCATCAGCGACTCTCAAACACAGTTAATTGGACTATTAAATGATGAGACACACACACACACACACACACGGATGTGATACTGACCAGAAGGGGAAAATGATCAATCTCATCCCGAAGAAGATCATACTGAACACCACAAACAAGAAGTCACATAAACGCTGGTATTTGGCATAGTTTGCTAACTTTGCGGCCTATAAGATAAAAAAAAAGAATGAATAAATACATAAAACAAATATTCATTAAAAAATGTTGCATTTGGAAAAAATACAGTAGGATAGAATTTTATACATCAATACTTGTTTAAATGCAGTTTATATACAGTTATATAATGTTTTTCTTTCTTGATTTGTAATAAAACATTCTACAACTAAAACCAAAAATTTAATTTGAATTAAAATCTTTAAAAAATGTTAAATGAAATAAAACAAATATATAAAAAACCCTTAAAGGGTTAGTTCACCCAAAAATTAGAATTCTGTCATTAATTACTCGCCCTCGTGTCGTTCCAAACCCGTAAGACATTCGTTCATCTTCGGAACACAGTTTAAGATATTTTTTATGGAATCTGAGGGCTCTCTGACCCTCCCATAGACAGCAAGGTAACTACCACGTTCAAGGTCCAGAAAAGTACCAAGATGATCGACAAAGTAGTCCGTGTGACATCAGTGGTTCAACTGTAAAGTTACGAAGCTACGAGAATACTTTTTTGCGCAAAGAAAACAAAAATAACGACTTTATTCCACATTTTCATCTCTACCGCGTCACTTGTGGACGCGCGTCCACGAAAGTATCATGACGCGAGCGTGTGGCGGCGCTGACCCAGATCCGGCGTGATGACTTAAATTTACTTAAAAATATCTTAAATTGTGTTCCGAAGATGAACGAAGGTCTTACGGGTTTGGAACAACACGAGGGTGAGTAATTACCGTACTGGCCTGAATATAAGACGACCCCCCTTTTCTCAGATGTACCTTTTGGAAAAAGGCTTTTTAAAAACCAAATCTTGTTTTTTCTCAGTAAAACACATTTTGTCTTCAATTATTTTCATATTGCATATTTTTCCTATTTTAATTTTTGTTTTGAAAGTATGGTAAAATCTGGTAAAATTTACCAACAATCACATTTAAAAAATATACACTTTTTGATATTCCATAAAAAACAAATAAAAAAAAAACCGGTAGCCCATCTGAATTAGGACATTTAGGCTATCCATCTAATAGTAGCCTACCAAAATCTTCTTAACAGTAGAAGTTAAATCTTACTGTAGTCTTCAAATCTGGGTATTGTCTAACGTTTTAAAATCACAAAGAGAGTTTGGTCCCATCAGGCTAACGTGACAGTCACGACTCATGCAGCTGTAAGCTTTTCTTTAGTTTTTACTCGCGATCTTTACAACACGCATTATATTACGTATTTCATGGCACACTCGTTTTATGCGTATTTGGCGTCACCTATTGTTGTGGGTGTATTATTGGCATGTCAAAGTCTAGACCCTGAATATAAGACGACCGCGTTTTTTCAGAGGTATTTCCAAGAAAAAAACATCGTCTTATATTCGGGTCAATACGGTAATGACAGAATATTCATTTTTGGGTGAACTATCCCTTTAAACTTATTGTATTTTCTTTTTTTAGGTAAGCTGTCAAGGCGACATTTAAAAATTAAAATTAATTAATAAACAAAAACACTAAATAGACGTAAAAAAAGAATACAAATGACAAAAACACAACAAAATGACTATACCTAAAATTGAAATGACAATGGAAAGTGTGAAAATTTTATTAGTATATTAATGGTACTAAAAAGTGCATTTAAATGCTAATTTCTAAATGGTAATATTATAATAAAATAACAATAATATTTGGTATCCATCTATCTATACTAAAAATAAAATGATAAAATACATGTTGATTTATAATTTTATTTTATTGTAATATATTGCATATACATTATTCGTTACATTTATAATATTATTATAAATGTAATGTATAATATATATGCAATATATAACAATAATATTATTAGAAAATAATACAGGTATTTTTGAATATATCTGTTTTGTAAATGCTGCTCATGTAGCACTGAATAAAATATCAAAATACTAAGCGCAATTTCACTTCAAAATCTAATTAGATGTTGATTTAGAAATCAATCATTCATGTACCATAGAGGAAAAAAGTTAATGTGGATAATTTTGTATAAAATTACACACTGCTCCTCAGTTAAATGCTGGCTGATGAATATTATGCAGAATAACGTGACAGTAAAAGCATTGTTATGCGTTCTCACCTCCATCAGGAAGTCCGATGTGTCGTGAACGCACATGACCAGACTCCCCACACGCAACATGTTATTTACATACGAGAAACTGATCAGGCTGATCGTCGCCAGATGATGAACGAACATGATGAGGAAATCCTGCAGAAACACACGGGAAATATGTAAAAAAAAACGACCAGCAGGACACGAAAATATGACGCAAATTAAACACGAGCGCACAAAAACAATTCAGATTTGTAACTTTTCCCTTCAAGCTGCAAACAGCAGCCGAATTCTCCAGATTGTTTCCACCGTGTCTATAAATATAGAGGAACAACATCTCTCGGTTATGATTGAGTCAAAACTCTGGGCTCATAATGGCCACGGCCACGGGCCGTATCTTAAACAAATAGACGAGCCGCACCCTGAAGATGCTCTTCAAACGCTGGCGTTATGTGTCTTTACGAGCGAGAAACAGAAATACAATACAGAAACAAAAGCCATGTGCGTCTGACAGCTGCCGAGTTCATTGTGTAGTTTAAGGCCTTTTCCTTCTCTAACACACCGATCTTGAGTAGTTTAATCTGTATCACCTGACAGAGCTGCTGACGCGAGGCGGTGGAGAACAATGCTTTGTTAAGCATGTAAAACAGCAGGATTTTGACCTTACAGTCGATATATATAGATATATAAAAAAACGACTTTGAATATGTACGCCTGATGTGTTGAGAGAGGAGAGAAGTGAATTAAATAATGGATTAAACACAGTAGAAATGAATAGATGGCGTTTGATTCAGGAACGCTCACCTTTCTTTTGACGTCTGTGAACTGTGAGAACATGAGCGACCAGTAGAAGGCCAGTTCTGTTATATAATAATAATACAGGCCTGAGGTCAGCACCTGTAGGACACACACAGTTTCACACACAGTTTACAGAGTAGAAATTACATACGAGTAAACTGTTAAAATGCCAGGTGATGAATAAAATAAAATAATAAAATGAAATAAATAAAAATTAGCATTAGTGAACAGTTTTTTTTATAATGTGAAATCTTATTTATGATGCATTATGCATTTACTCCCTAAATCCTAATTGTATCATAAATAAAATAAGCAAACAATTAAATAAATACATGCTTAATGTACGTAAAATTAAAAATGTGAAATCAACTGTAGGAGCATTGAGATTGTTTTATTTATTTATTATTATGTTGTTCATGACAGTGCATTTACTCCGTAAATCCTCATTATAAAATAAAATCATTTAATTTTATTTAATGCATGAAGTGACAAACATTTTAGGATCTTTAAGATTGTTTTTTTTTTTTTGCGATGTGAAATTTCTTTCAAGACAACCAAGCACATTTATTATCCAAATCGTTATTATTTTTAATAATACATTTGAATAACAATACAATACATTAGGGATGTAATGATTCACTCAATTCACGATTCGATTCGATTCACGATTTTGATTTCACGATTCGATTCACGACTTTTTTTTTAAACAAAATGAGATTTAAGACAAATTATAAATTAAACGTGTCCTATTATTATTGCTTGGACAAAATACTGTAAGTTTCTTTGTGAAATATAAATATAATAATATATTAATATAGCACTTGTAAATTATTGCTCTTTTGTTGGTTTTGAATGCTTCTATTGTCCTCATTTGTAAGTCGCTTTGGATAAAAGCGTTTGCTAAATGACAAAATTTAAATATAATGTATTTTTTTTAAATATTCTAAAACAAGCCCCAAATCAAATAAATAAGTAACACAAATAAAATAAATCTCTTCATATAAACAAACTAAGGCTTTGTCTGTGCTCTTTCCATTTAAAATGAGAGGCAACCACTGCATTTTAATCACGATCCAAACAAAGATGCTGCATGCATGCAACATGAGCAGTTTTTAATCTACATTAGATTGTATAATTTCAGAATTTCAAAAAGAATGGTTTGACTTCAGTTTTGTGAAATTATGCATAAAAAATCTCTGCATGAAACCGAAACAGACGAGCTGAATGAGACGCAGATTCACTCTCTGCCAGCAGGTGGCGCTTAAAGCGTTTCTTTGGTTTCCGCTGCAAACAAAGCAGCGCTGCACTTATGAACTTTAATATGCATTATACAGAGGTAAGAGGAAAAGAAAAAATACCATAGAAAGACAGTAAGTTCCCCTCAGACATGCATTAATATAAACTCCTACCCCTAACTGAATCGTGATTTGTTTAGCATCTCAACCGATTTAAATCGTCACATATTAAAATGCTAATACTGTATAGCACTTTTCTAATACCCAAAGTGCTATACAGTATTATATATAAAAATATATATTTTTTGCAATCATTTATATTCTTAAGAATTGTTTTATTTTGCTTATGACAATTTAAATTAGCATAAATTCAACAACGACAAAAAAAAACGTGTCCTTTGCAGTTTTCCTTTATATCCTCTTATATTGTGGGTTGTTTGCACAATTTAAACATAACGGGCAAAAGATTTGTGAAAATGTCAAGGTTCACTGTTAAGATTCACTTGAACCCACATCAGAAGATGGCAACATTTTAAGCGTTACCTGATAAGGGTAATTGTACCAGCAGTGTCTCGTATCCCACATCCAGGGATACTAGAAAACACACACACACACACACACACACACACGGATTTAAAAAAATTACACAAATGGCCCAAACAGTGATATCCGTCTGTAATTCTACATCTTTCAGTTGTAGCTCACCTGCCACAGGAAACGGATCCCATATGTAAATATATACAGATAGAATGTAAACCTCCACCTGCAGAGAAAGCAGAGAAAACAATTGACCGAAACTCAAACACACGGCTGCATGTGAGAGTAACCACAGAGTATAGCAATCAGAAAGGAAATGTTGAACACAATCCCATCAATTCAATCACGTGTTGGGAAACATGGCAGCCAGAGGCCTGATTTCACTGCTGAATTATAGAGAATGAGGGTGGATCTTTTGTTTGACAACAGATGAATCTGATATGACTAAATCAGGAAAGACCCCATAGGGCTCTATTTCCTAAATATATGACGGTAGACAACAACCTGATCCTCCAACATCAACATGCATTTATATTTTCACGGCCAATCTAGAGCACTTGCAGTGAAACTGTGATTGACAGAAAAACCGACCAATGGAGGAAGAGACTCCGCCCACCACCCACTGTACAAGTTATTTTCCATAGAAATCTCAAAACATTCCTCAAAGATTTCTAATGAACCAAATCATCTCTAAGATGAATTTTTATTAGCTTGTGTACTAATACTTGAGTAGCTTATACTAGAAAATTGACAAATGGTGTAGTCCAAATATCGATGATAATTTCCTCATCACTTTCCATAAAAGTGTCTATAAAATAAAACATTTTAGACGGCATATTTTTATTAATTTCTATATGCTAATGCACTATAAATGCACTAGCAGAAAAGCATTAAAACGTACATGCTCTCGCAAAACTTGGTTCTTGTGCTGGGTTTGTCCTGGTTCCGCCGGTGGCGAAACCATCGCTGGACCTTCCTCACGTCCCAGTCCAGCTGCTTAGACAGACCCTCTAAGTGCCTCGAGTCTGGGGACTGGAATAAACAAGAAAAATTGTAAATGTAATTGTAATTTGTAAATTGTAAATGAGTAAATGTAATCATATCTCAAATTATTCTTCATTGTATTGTGGAATTATGGAATTATCATTTTATTTATTTGTCCTATAAAAGACACACAAGTAATTAATATTTTTAATTTTTTTGCATAACTTGACAATTTAATTTAAACTGGAAATGACAAAAAAAAAGTATAACTTAAAGGGTTAGTTCACCCAAAAATGAAAATTAGGCTGTGTTTTACTCACTCCCGAGGCTTCCTAGGTGTATATGACTTTCTTCTTTCAGACGATTCCAGTCGGAGTTGGATGGTCCTGGCTATTCCAAGCTCTATTATTGCAGTCAGCGGGTGTTGCAGTGCTTCAGTCCAAAAGAAGAGAAATAAAAAGCGCCCATCCATTAAAAAAAAAAAAAAA
>NW_015506249.1:0-1398 GCF_001515645.1 Sinocyclocheilus grahami | reverse complement strand
ACATTGAACGTTTTGAATCTATTTCGCAACAATGGCTATTTGGTCAAAAAGACAGTTCCCAAAACTAAACACAGAAATACAGGCAAAAGTACAAAAAAAAAAAAAACTAACTTTTTTTAAACACATGAATCACTCCTCATGCAAAATATTTAAACAAGTCTTCATAAGAACAAAAACGCCAGTTAATTGTGGTCAAAGTTTAAAACTCACTCCACGTCTCTCAAACAATAAAACCGGACCAGTGAGCAGCTTAATAAACACACTGCTCCGTAATGACCCTACATGCTCAATGGCCGTTGTAGCAATGTGTTGACAATGGTTGTTTTGAGCAGTTCATTAACCCAGAATTGGCACATGTGGATGAACTATGTCTCCAGGCCCGTCATTCCCACAGGTTTCGCACCTATACCATACTAATACTACATGCTGCACTGTGGAATCTGACACTCGCCATAAAAAGCAAACAATATGTTTTAATCAAAACAGGGCGGAAAGACATTTTTAGTGTCTCAGGATGAAGTTAAGCATCTTTGCAGTGCACCAGAATGCTAAGGCTACGATACAAACGGAGTTGTGTAAACGGTCACGTTCCCTGATTGACACATTCCCAATATAACGTTTACGACGATAGGGTCAAAGTGACAGTTGGGTCCGTACTAAACATTAGCCCGCTGATTAGAGACGACACCAAAATCTCAGCTAGTTCATCAGTAAACAGACGTTTTGAACAATACAATCTCGGTTAAACCCAGCCGAGTCTGTGTTTAGTTTCAGGCCGGTCGGCTGCACTGGTGGGACGTCTGAAGACACAAACCGTCGGCTCCAAGAAAGCAGACTCCACGTGGGACGAGGGTTTTTCCTACTCTTAGCCAATAGAAGGCCTTGTCGCCGCACACACGTGATCTTTTGTTGGGTACAAAACCAGATCGATGTGAACAAAATGATGTTCCTCAGTCTCGTTTTCCATTACAAATATCAAAATACATTTATTTGAGAAGGGAAATTACTTATATGACAAGATGAAATCAAATTTAAGTTTTCTCATCATCACATATTTTAGTAATCATCGTAAAATTGTTATTTGCAAACAAATCAGACAAATCGTTACCATGAAAATGGTATAGGCTACTTTAAAATCTTTTAGCAGACTTGAGTCCATATTTGGTGGCTATTTTTGTGATAGAAGTAATGCTATTTTTTGGATAATACCAAAATAAAATCCCAAAAAAACGTCTTTTTTTTTTTAAATATCAACTTCAAATTTGGAACATAACTTAGACATATGACAGTTTTTTAGACTCCAAAATATTTAGTAAAATAATAATTTTATATAAAATTAAAACATAGCACAGTACATTTTCTTTACACTAAACAAACTTTTTTTTATCCTTCCATTTT
>NW_015506248.1:383283-403826 GCF_001515645.1 Sinocyclocheilus grahami | reverse complement strand
AATTATATTTTTTTATTTAGTGGCGGAAACGGGCTTCCATACCAAGGTGATGCTTCCAAGCTGGAAAGCTGAAAAATCGCACTCCATTTAAAATGCGTTTTCCACGCCGGTCCTGAGAACGAGTTTTGCAGTTGATAACACAGCAAGAGTTCACCATTCCTGCGTGTTTTAGTTGAACAATAATAGAAACGCTCTCTGATGTCTGCCTACTGTCCCGTCTCTATGCAGCTTCCGTGTCCTAAAATCCCACAATGCCTTGCGTGCGTGGCTTACTTCTGCTGACGTCACGTTCCTATTCTATACCCAGAAACGGTGCGAACTACGGGGGAGCCTTAATAAGACATGGGCTCCCCTGAAAACGCGATTTGTGAAATTTTGGGGGGTCTCAAAAAATATTGACAATGTGTTATTTTGACGTGCAATTTCAGTTGTGTGTAATGTGATCATCGTGGATTATTATGTGTAAAATTGCAAAAATATCATTCATTCATGCATGACGGCGATTTAAACCTAATTCACTTCAATAAAGATAACTATATATGCTATTCTTGTCATGAGCATCAAGGTGTGGGGGCACTGCGGTGCAAATTCCACTCATGTTTAGTACGTTAACTCAAAGATTGGTAGTAAAAATATAAACTCTGTGGTCGATTCTGTGTTAAGGTAAGGCATGTTATTCGCAATTATGTGTTGTGGCTGGGGTGTTTTAGGGCTGCGTTGTTCATGCGTCTTATAAAATACTACATAGGATTTATCCAGTTAAAAATGTTTTGGAAAGATTTAAGTTGAACATTTCATATAACGTTATGTCAATTTTGTGGACAGGAAAATGAAACGATTTTGCATTTTAGAAAATATTTTGATATTTTAGGAAATAAAGAACAATATAACAAACATGTATTATCCTGGCGTGTCTGCTTTTGGACAACAATGGTATTACGGCCTCTGTGAAATCTGTTAATTGAAATGCCTATTAATTTAAGGGGCTCGGTAGAAATCGCTGTGGGGCCCCCAGCCGGGGCCCTCCGTACTCCAGCTACGGGCTTGCTTTGAGGACAAAAAGGTAGGCCTATATGTTTTGCAGAAAATTACAATGGTGGATAAACAGATTTTATACTAGCATGTTATTAGTTGCTGTAATTTGATTGCCTGCTGGTGGCCATATTTGTTGATTTATCAAAGTATTTTTCATTATAATATTACCTTTTACCCCAAAGAAACTTTTCATTTCAACTTGATTGAACATACTGTTATGGATTTAGAATTTTTCAGTTATAGCACCCCCTATGACACAACTTGTGGTAGCCTAAGACCTCATGTCTTCTGTTTCTTTAAATTTGGACCTTGCATGCAGCACATATACAATAAGTCCATTAGTTAAAATAGGCAATGCACCAGAATTTACTTTTACCTTCAAAAAAATTGACACATAAATTATTATGTTAACTTTTTTTTAAAATAGGGTCTCGCCTAGGAGGAGTTGGAAAATTTAGATTTTTCAGACAATTTAAAATGGTGGAAAAATTGACTTGAATGAAATGAGAGATATTTGTTTTGTAGGGTTTGACTGAAGGACTGAAAGGAATTTGGTTTCTAGCCCTTACGGTTCCAGAGTTATCTAAAACGTAAATAGCCCTTTTATAGCGCCACCTAGTGTCAGACCGATGTGTGCCTGTCTGCCGTTTGGGATCATCCTTCCAAGTTTGGAGTCTCTTTGATTTGTGGTCTCTGACCCCCAGACACTTTTAGGGCTAGAAAGAAGAAGAAGAACTTTAAAAGGTTATAATATAATATAATATAACATAATATAATTCAGCTATAGGAAAGTAAACCATGGAAACGCAAGGAAACACTTTCACTCAAAATATAATAACCACAGAAACACATATCAACATTAAAATAATTTTAATGTCCTGAGATGAGTACATGAACAAAATAACTGCACTTACATAGTTAGGTGTGTATGCCTATGTCTGTGTACTGTTGCCGGGTTGCATAGGCTACAATATTTAGAAACATGATTCCCCCCATTTACATTTTCATATCATTTCTATATTTGTCTTATAACATTCTAAATAACAAACAAAGAAAATATTTTATCAAATGCATGAATTGCTAGATTTCAAGCTCATATCTGATTATTTGATAGGCCTATTGATATTGATATTGAACAGCAACGTGCTGTATGTCCCTGAACTTTTCGGGTGCGACTTGGTTTTGGCCACAGCACATTTTTATTCAGTCACAGAACAAAAGTGGAATGCCACCGCTTCTAGTGAATAATAATAAACACCTGATAGTGAAAGGTCACGCTCTCTAATTAAAGCAGTTTCAAAGAAAACAGAAACTTTGTCTGTTGCTATGGATTTAAAGACACCTCTCCTCTGAGTTTATAACAATTTGATAGATTTTGGCCAGCATTTATTTTGTGTTTATTCAGCTAACAAATTAAAAAGAGTAAATATACAAATCAGTCATCTTGGACTTTACGGACACCTAGAGGCGCGATTGTAGCATCATGCAATAGAAATGCCCTGTTCACTTGGTTTTTGTGTAACACTATTTAAAGGAGAAAACCATTGCTGAAAGCATCTTTAAATACAACGCTTATCTTCATTATTTTATCAAAGCAAACATTCTCAGTATCCCTTGCTGAGCTCAGAGGCTTGTGCACCTTATATAGAGCTGAAAGAGATAGAAGAGGATGGGAGAAAAGGCGAATAAACAGGAGAGTGGGAGAGTAGAAGAAAAGAAGATATGTTTACATCCTCTGTCACCTGTGGTCTCTCTCTCCTGTCAGCTGAAGGCTTCCAGAGAAGCTTTTGTAATTATGGAATTTCAGTCCTCTTACACTGTCTATAAATAGGTTTGAGAAGAACCATGGAGAGCCACCAGAGGCTTGTAACAATTATATGCCTTATTTGATCAGCTTACAAAAGATCCGAAATGCACACTTTACAATATTAGAGATCGTATATGAAAACAGGCCTTGATCTCCGCTTTTCAGCATTATGATCATCTGCAGAAACATATAGGTTTGTCATTACATGTATCTTAGATTATTTCTCATATGCTGCAGGTCTGAATCAGGAGTTTTCAGCAGGAGTCTACAACTATGCTAATAGTTTAATTTCAAAATATTAAATGTGAAATAAGGAAAATACAGGAGAGAAATTGCAATATTAATTTTACCCCAAAATAAAGGAATAGTTCAACCAAAAATTTAAATGTACTCACCCTCAGGCAATCCAAGATGTAGAGTGTGTTTCTTGATCAAAACCGATTTGGAAACATTTAGAATTACATCACTTGTTCACCAGTGGATTCTCAGCAGTGAATGGGTGCTGCCAGAATGAGAGTCCAAACAGCTGATAAAAACATTACAATAATCCACAAGTAATCCACACATCTCCAGTCAATCAGTTAACATCTTGCGAAGTAAAAAGCTGTATGTTTGCAATGAACAAATCAATTATTAAGATGTATTATTGATGTATATTTTTGAATTGTTTTTAGCTTTATTTTTTTGTTTTCATTTAAATGTTTTAGTTTTGAAATGTTGTTGTATGCATTTGTCATTTTTATTTAATTTCTTTTATTTTCTTAAAAGCTTTTAGTTTTAATAACTTTTTCTTATTTGTGTATGTTTTTTGTAAGTCGCTTTGGATAAAAGCGTCTGCTAAATGACTAAAAGAAAAAGTAAAAAAGTAAAAAAGTATTAACTTCAAACCGTAGCTTCTGGCTAAAATTAGTCCTCTATCCATAATTGCTTTCTGCAGTGAAAAATCTTGTCTGAATCAGGAGAGAAATAGACGTTAGGACTGGAGTCCTGTCGGTTACTTGTGGATTATTGTGATGTTTTATCAGCTATTTGAACTCTCATTCTGACAGCACCCATTCACTGCAGAGGATCCATTAGTGAGCAAGTAATGTAATGGTAAATTTCTCCAAATCTGTTCCAAAGAAGAAACAAACTCATTTACATCTTGGATAATTCGCAATTATGTGTTGTGGCTGGGTTGTTATAGGTCTGCGTTGTTCATGCGTCTTATAAAATACTACATAGGATTTATCCAGTTAAAAATGTTTTGGAAAGATTTAAGTTGAACATTTCATATAACGTTATGTCAATTTTGTGGACAGGAAAATGAAACGATTTTGCATTTTAGAAAATATTTTGATATTTTAGGAAATAAAGAACAATATAACAAAAATGTATTATCCTGGCGTGTCTGCTTTTGGACAACAATGGTATTACGGCCTCTGTGAAATCTGTTAATTGAAATGCCTATTAATTTAAGGGGCTCGGTAGAAATCGCTGTGGGGGCCCTCCATACTCCAGCTACGGGCTTGCTTTGAGGAAGAGTTTAAAAAAAAAGTCAATTTTGATTTTTGGGTAAACTATTCCTTTAACGTCAACCAAGTTAAGGTAAAGTTCAGAATGTTTAATTGTCCCTCCCACAGTAAAATGTTAAATCAAATGAAACTATATTAATTATAAGTATATAAATATTTGAATGACTTTGCAATGTAAGAATAATATAAATACAGTAATACGGTACTAGATGTGATTTTAGGCAAGAATTTATATGCAACATTGAGTTTTATACAGTATGTAACTGGGAATCCGTGGTCTCCATCTTGTCCACTAAAGAGAGTCCTTGGCCTGATAAATGACCCCTGGTTTATAGCATTATTTGCAACTTTAAACAAACTCCACCATGTCTCTAAATCAAATGAACTCTGACTTTTGAGTTTCAAAGACGTCTTCCAGTGGGAAACTTACTTTTATTATTATATTATATTATATTCAGAGGTGTATTAACATCTTAAATTTGCTCTCCTTCAATAGACACATGGCAAATGCCATTGTCAATAATGACGCAATGAGTTTACCAATGCAGGAGGAGAGGATCATCTCCCCATCTCCCCCGCTGTTTCCAGAGAAGGTACACAGTCGTGCATCTTCTCCTCTACTGTTCATGCCTTTCCTTTTTAAGGCAGCTTGGATAAACCCTCTGCTTAGTCTGTGCTCATATGTTTACCAGCTTTAGGTGCTGCAATAACAATATTAGAATGTGACATTTTCTCAAGCTGTTATCAGGACATTTACAAATGGCAGAGCGGTGCAGTGACATCAGTGTGGTAATTTATGGAATTCCAATGTGAATGCTTTTTTTCTGATCAATAAATGGAATGTAAAATGGAATAGTTCAACCTAAAAGGAAAATTATGTCGTCATTACCCTCACCTTCATGTCTTTCCAATCCTGATTTTCTGCAAAAAGAACATGTGTGACCCTGGACCACAAAACCAGTCATAAGGGTTGATTTTTTTTACAATTTATATTTATACATCATCTGAAAGCTGAATAAATAAGCTTTCCATTAATGTATGGTTTATTAGGATAGGACAATATTTGACCGAGATACAACTATTTGAACATCTGGAATCTGAGGGTGCAAAAAAAATCAAAACATTGAGAAAATCGCCTTTAAAGTTATCCAAATGAAGTCCTTAGCAATGCATATTACTAATGATAATACATTTTTGATATATTTACGGTAGGAAATTTACAAAATATCTTCATGGAACATGATCTTTACTTAATATCATAATGATTTTTGGCATAAAAGAAAAATCGGTAATTTTGACCCATACAATGTATTTTTGGCTATTGCTACAAATTTACCCGTGCTACTTATGACTGGTTTTGTGGTCCAGGATCACATATTTCAAAAAGATCCCATTTGATACGTTCTTGCCCATACCAGTGTTATTTTAGTATCATTGAGATGCTATTATAGTTATATATTACAATATTTGGATTTTTATTGCATTTTAATTTTAGTCACAGTCTTAGCAATTTTGTTGTGTGTTTTTGTCATTTGTATTAGTTTTTTTCCCCTTTTCAAATATGTCTAGTTTTTTATATGTATTTATTTTTTTATTTCAGTTTTAGTTTAAGTTATTGTAGTACATCAAGTTAAACTATATGAAAATTAGAAATGTTGCCTTGGCAACTAACTGAAATAAAATAAGTAATGTTTTTTTTTTATCTAAATTTAAGTTTCTTTTATTTCAAGTAAAGGAATTTTTATGATTTTTGTTTTAGTTAACTTTTTAGTTAACTTCATAAACCTGGCATATACAATTAAAGTTGGTGGGGTCTAAAACAGCATTTGACATTGTGTTTGTTTTTGTTTGTTTTTTTGTTTTTTGAGAAAGTCAAAAGTCCAAAAGGTTTGGAATTACATGAGGGTGGGTAAATTATGACACCATTTTCATTTTGGGGGGACTATCCCTTTAGTTAGAAAAAGGAATAAAAAAATCTTACTTGTCATAAAAACAAATCATACTTGTCATTTCCCAAGCTTGCTGGTCTGGCCAGCAGAGAGTCAGCTAAGTTTCTATGATGAGATCACCACTGTGATGAGGGGCACAGTCGGATCTCTGTCTCTCAGTTTATCAGCTCAGTATTCTTGTGCCAAGAGTTGGGACAGCTGAACAGTAAGTGAAAGAGATAGGATGGGGGAAATGATTTGTTAGGGTTAGGATGGAGAAGATGGTATGGCATAGAGAAAATGGGCTGAAGTAGTTTGGGGTAATTGGGAAGGGAGGGGGCAGAAGCCTACAAATAGCCACAGATGAGCATGCCATGCGCTCATTCTGTCTCTGTCTCTCCGAAGGGTGTTTGTATTCATCTGGTCTGTCCTTCTTGTGCTCCAACATGAGCCACTATGCCTCTTCCTCATCCTCTTCATCATACCGTCGAATGTTTGGTGGTCCCGGCTACCTGACGCCACCAA
This sequence comes from Sinocyclocheilus grahami, assembly GCF_001515645.1. Lineage (NCBI taxonomy): Eukaryota > Metazoa > Chordata > Actinopteri > Cypriniformes > Cyprinidae > Sinocyclocheilus > Sinocyclocheilus grahami. The sequence goes on along the minus strand of NW_015506248.1, from coordinate 397,017 downwards.
TGTCCCGTGCAATGTTCGGCCGAGCCTCCACCGGGGGGTCTGGCAGCTCTCGGATCAACTCCAGAGTCTACGAGGTCACCAAGGCCTCCACTTCCTCTCCTGGATTCTCCAGTTATCGAGCCTCCTCCTACAGTATGCCCAACTTGTCTGCGGGCTATAACCGTTCCTATGGTGGGATGGGTGAGACGCTAGACTTCAGCCTGGCCGACGCGCTCAACCAGGAGTTTCTCCAAACACGCACCAATGAGAAAGCTGAGCTTCAGCACCTAAACGACCGCTTCGCCAACTACATTGAGAAGGTTCGCATGCTGGAGCAGCAGAACCAGGCAATGGTGATTGAGGTGGAGCGCTTGAGGGGGCGGGAGCCAACACGGATTGCTGACCTTTATGAGGATGAGATGAGGGAGCTGAGAAGAGAGATCGAAGTGGTCACCAGTCAGAGATCACGTGTGGAGGTGGAGCGGGATAACTTGGCAGATGACCTGCAGAAACTGAAACTCAGGTGAGATGCATGAAGCATGAATACCATCCTGGAAGAAACATCTTAAATCAGCCTAAGTTGGTTTAACAGTCAAGTCAGGCTTGTTTCGATGGGTCTTTTCAGGTGGTCAGGCAGCGAAAAATCAGTTGGCTGCTCAGCTAAACTCCAGCTTCACTCTTAAAAATAAAGGTTCAAAAATATTTTTTTGCAATAATGCCACAGAAGAACCTTTCAGTTAACAGTTCTTAAAAGAATTTTTTTTTCTTAATGTGAAGAACATTTTAATAATTTAAAGAACCTTTTTCCACTTCATGGAACCATCGATGCCAAATAAAGAACCTTTATATTTAAGAGTTTTAGCCAGACCGCGAGTTCAAAAAGATCAGCTGAAGACCATCTTGGCCAGGCCAGCAAACCAGCTTGCTGAAACCTTTTATTTTTAGCATGGTACAAAAGAAAAAGAGGCTTAAAGGAGTACAGTTGTAAACAGATGTTATTTGATCATTCAAAAATACATGCAAATTTTATTCATGTATTCTTTGTGGTACTGAAGCTGTCAACCCACTCTTGAGTTTCATATTTAGAAACACACAGTACATTGCATAACAATCCAGAGTCATTCAGAGCCAACAAGGTAACGGACATGATCTCTCCCCATGGCAAACATCTCACACACGCTCTGCTGCCCAAGACAGCGAAGATAACACAATCTGAGAGAAATGCAAACATCGCATTCACACATAACACAACGTGTCAATATCACAGCAACAGGAGCACTGGTTATTCTTGTGAACTATTTAACAAATGGAAGAGAGAAAAGTGAAAGTTTCATGTATTGAAAATATCGGTTTATATTTAAAGCAATTTCTTTATTGAATGAGTAAAGGTTCTGCTATATTAAAAGCATGTACCGGTACTTTATTTTATGAAGTATCTCTACAGTCTGGAAAATTTAAATTTTTTATAGAACATATGTAACTGTTGAAGGAGTTAAGATGACAGTCTTCTTAAAATATGGACAAACAAAAGCAGTTGGAAAAGAAGATAATTTATATAGTCAGTTTGATAGACCACTGAGAGACCGCTGGGCACAGGTGTTTCAGGGTCACTAGAGAGCTCTGATGTGTTCTTTTTTTAATGTTGAAAACAGTTTCAAATCGCCTGTCTCTGTAGTGACCAAGCTAAGAAATGATTAAACATGACTTCATCTGGTCTACCAATTAATCATAAGCCAAATAAAATGCTATATCAGACCTAGAGAGTTTATTAAATGCTTAAGGAAACTGCCTTTATAAAGGAAGCTATTGTCCTTTCAAGCATGTTGTTTACAATAGCCTAGCTTTACTTCCTATTCAGGAGTTAGTCAGCCTAAAAGTGCTGGCCCCACTCCATCTTCCAGCGGGAAAGGCTTTGTGTGAGGTTGCTGTAAACTTTCAGTCTATAAAAGGAAGGGAAATAGGCTGGCTGTAATAAATATGAGATACATGACTCCCTTCTCCCATTCTCCCTCTTCTTCTCACCAGGCTTCAGGAGGAGATTGCACTGAGGGAAGAGGCAGAGAATAATCTGTCCGCTTTCAGAGCGGTGAGTCCCCTAAAACACAAACCCCCTCTCTTGATTTCCATTTGTTTTATTTTCTAATTAGTAATGGATAATAAAATGTTGCATAGTTTTATTTTGGTATTACATCCACTCTTAGGACGTGGATGCTGCCACTTTGGCCCGCATGGATCTGGAAAGACGTATAGAGACTCTCCAGGAAGAGATTGCCTTCCTGAAGAAGATCCATGAAGAGGTCAGCACATTTAAGGATGTTTCATTGTTATTGTCTGTGCCAATAAAATGTTCTAAAACATCCTACAGCCAAGCCAACTTAAAATGTAACATATTTTGTCTTCTGCCTCATACAAACTCTGATATTAATCACCTTCTTCAGACAAAAAATGATTCACTGATTTATTTGTAGTATTGCAAAGGCTGATTCATGAGACAATCAGTGAGTCAGATGGTCATCTGTCTCATACAAAATCAAAATGATTCATTTTAATATTTAGAACAGAACATTCAGTTAATTTTAGTGAATCACATTTACATTTAGATTTAATCATTTAGCAGACACTTTTATCTTACAAATGAGGAGAACAATATAGGAAAAATCAGACAAACAACAAAGCAACAGTATACAAGTGATGTGACAAGTCTCAGTTAGTTTAGCACAGTACATATAGCAATTAGTTTAATAAATAAAATAATAGAATAGAATAGAATAGAATAGAATAGGTAAGTGCTAGTATTAATTGGTCAGGTGCTGACGAAAAAGATGTGTCTTTAGATGTTTTTGGAAAATGGCTAAAGACTCAGTTGCTCAAATTGAGATGTTGAATTCGCAAGTCATTCCACCAGCTGGGAACAGTCCAGGCAAAGGTCCGTAAGAGTGATTTTGTGCCTCCACAAGGCGTCGTTCACTTGTAGAATGGAAGCTTCTGGAGGGCGCATAATTCTGAATTAGGGAGTTTAGGTATATTGGTGAAGAGCCAGTGGTTGTCTTGCAGGCAAACATCAGTACCTTGAATTTGATGCAAGCAGCTATTGGCAGCCAGTGCAAACTGATGAAGAGAGGTGTAGCGTGAGCTTTCTTCAGCTCGTTGAAGACCACTCTCGCTGATGCATTCTGGATCAGTTGCAGAGGCTTGATAGTACATCCCGGAAGGCCTGCCCAGAGAGCACTACAATAGTCCAGTCTAGAGAGAACAAGAGCTTGGACAAGGAGTTGTGTGGCCTGCTCTGATAGGAAGGGTCTAATCTTCCTCATGTTGTATAAGGCAAATCTGGGGGGTTGGGGCAAAAGTTGTCTAAGCAGGATGTTAGAGTGGAGCAATGAGTGTCAATAGCAGTGTTAGTGTCCAGTGCTGAAAACTGAGAAGGTGGAGGAAGTGAGGATGAAACCATGGAGGATAGGCGAGAGGGAGAGAGTGAGCGTAGGTTACGCCAAAAGGTTACCTGCAGAGGAGTGTGTGTGTTGTGTCGGGAGTCAGTTTGAGGTTAATAGTGATGAGGAAGTGGTCTGAGGTGTGCAACTGAGTAACTAAAGTGGTGTCAGTGGAGCAGTAGCATGTGTAGATAAGGTGTGTAGATAATTGGTTACCTGATTTGTGAGAAGCCATAGTAGACACTCGCTTGAGGTCAAATGAGGCAAGCAGAGTGTTGAAGTCAGCAGCTTGGAGTTTTTCTAGGTGGAAGTTTGAGAGTAACACATCCAACTCCTCCAAGAAGTTACCCAGTTGACCTGGGGGACAATAAACAAGTACAAAGTGAATTTTAACAGGGTGGGTAATAATAATTGCATGTGATTCAGATGAACTGTGGCCAGTAAGAGACGGTAAAATATAAAATTTCCATTCATTTGAGATAAGCAGACCAGTACCTCCACCCCTTCCAATCGAGCGAGGGGTGTGGAAAAAAGTAAAATTAGTGGAGAGGGCTGCAGGAGTGACAGTCCTCAGGTTTGAGGTCCAAGTCTCAGTTGGGTTGTGACTCATGAGGTTGTGACTTGAATAAGTAGTAATGGATTAAATAAATCTGCTTTGTTTACAGCAGTTCCAGAGACCAATTGGAATAGAGAGTAAAGTAGTAGAGACATAGGGACAGTGCGCAGATTGTTAGGAAAACACATTACAAGCTGCTGTCCTCTTCTGTTGCTCGACTGTTTCTTCTAACAAGTGCTTGCAAACACGGTAAATAAGTACTTTACCTGGCTTTGGCCATGCCTTACTACTTGGCAAACCGAAACTGAAAAGCCACGCGATACGCATGAGAACAAATGCAACTTTAGCTCTTATTTACCAGTGTGTTAGACAGCTCTCTTCAGGAAAAGGGTTAAATGATTCATCAATTCAATAATTAATTTTAGGACTCTGTATGGCATTTAAAATGTTTTGGTAATTCAATATTTAGTTAAATTCTGCTATTTGTCACAATATTTATGACTCAGTTGTACTACCGTTCAAATTCAAATTCAGTTTGGGTTAGGTACTTTTTTAATTGTTTTTGATAGTCTTTTATGCTTACCAATGCATTTATTTAATTAAAAAAAATCAGGAAATATTTTAATAAATAGCACATTGTGAAGTACTATTACAGTTTGAAAAATTCAGTTTTCTATTTTAATATATTTTAAAATGTATTTTATTTCTGTGATTGATTAATTGTTAGCAGCCATTACTCCAGTCTTCTGAATCACATGACCCTTCTTATTATTAATTTTATTGGAAATTGTGATCTTTTTTTATTTTTCAGGATTCTTTGAAATTTAAAGTTCAAAAGAGTTTATTTGAAATAGAAATATTTTGTGACATCAGAAATGTCTTTAATGTCACATTTGATCAGTTTAATGCATAAATAAAATACATTACTAAGTAAAAGTAATTATTTCTTCCAAAACTAAAGAAACATCATACTGACCCCAAACTTTTTAACAGTAGTAAATTAAGTTTACTTTTTAGTATTTCATATAAATTTACCTATTCTTGTTTAATGTTGTCACCGTAATTCAGACCCTCTCCTTTTTTATTATGTACATACATGTTTTTACATTGTACTTACGTTTAAAAAATACATTCATGTAATTGCCATTCCTAACCTTACTCGTATTCCACCTCAGTAGCAGCAAAATAGTTTTGAACACAGTAAATACACTGTACCACACAATTATTTTTACATAGTAGTATATAGTAGTTAAAGACACGTAATATAAAGTGGGAACAATTTTACAGTTTATTCGTTTTATATTTAAAGTACTCTTCATAAAGAACTTCGGTCTAGCTACATTGTAGTTAGCAACATATTAGTAACGTGTAGTGTAGTTTCCCCCCCCCCCCCCAAAAGAAGTAGCTTCACTGTAGTTTTCAATTACAAGTAGCTTAAAGCTTTGAAAGTTAAGAGTTTCAAAGTAGCTTCCCTAACACTGCTGAGATGAGTGTATCTCAGAGCTCTTTTACAGAGCTGCATCTGTTCCTGGAGATTACACAGCTACTTTAAAACAGCATCACAGACCTTTGTTTCAGGGCCAGCTGTGTGTGGATGTTTGAGATTAGTCCTGCCACTAGTCCCATCAGCAATGTCATGCTGCTTTATTAAAACAAGCACAAACACATACACACAAACTTTTTCTTTCTCTGTGTGTAGGAAATCCGTGAGTTGCAAGCCCAAATGCAAGAGACTCAAGTCCAAATCCAGATGGACATGTCCAAACCGGACCTGACTGCTGCACTGAGGGACATCCGTGCTCAGTATGAGGGCATCGCTGCAAAGAACATTGCAGAGGCTGAGGAGTGGTACAAGTCAAAGGTGAGACAGAAGAAATGAAAGAAGAACCTGCTGATTTTCTCCATCAGGTATCAGACCTCAACCAGTCTACCCTTAAGAACAATGTGCATTTACATTTAAGGGATATAAATAGTGTTATTAAGGGAAATAATGGGAAACATTTGCTGAATTAGTTTTCATAGAACAAAATGTAAAATTATTTAAATAGACAATCTTACCCCACTTCTCAGATAAATTGGCCCATAGGGTAAACTTTTACAGAAAGTGTAAATGACTTTTGATATAATTTTTATTCATATTTATATATATTTTAAAGTCATTAATATAAAATACTAAATCAACTCTTATTTACAACTGTGCTTTGACAATTTAGTAAAATTTTTTAGTAACTGTTGACAGACCAAGCAGAATCCAAATAAAAGATTAATCTGAAAGGTAAATTTATTCTGACTTATATAGAGGAATATGAATATGTTGCAATGTTGACATATGTAACTGCCCATATTTTAACTTAAGATATGTCATAATAGTAACACTATAAATTCAAATCAAATTATTTCTCTCAATTAGCCTATAGGTTTTATTGAAACGTGAAGCTGTCTATCTCATGGAATTATTGAATAACCCCATGAATTACAATAAATCCTAAATAAAAAAATAACACTAGTAACAACATGCTACTTGGGGCCTTCTGTGCCAGTCCTTAAAAGTTTTACCCCAACTTTTTAGTAACTTGTAGCCACTTTTAAGTTATAAACTTGTAGTGTAGCTAACTACTTTTTTTAACCCTCATGTTGTGTTCCGATTTGACCCCTGAGAGGATTTCCTTTTTCCTGAAAATGCTAGTTAATGTTATTGCATTGAACTAAAACTCAGTGACTTTGCTCACACAGAGTATAACTAACCAACCCCCTTTTTTTGGGTGATAATATATAGGGCAGTCGTAGCCTAATGGTTAGAATCAAATTTGTAACCCAAAAGTCGCGGGTTCGAGTCTCGGTACCAGCAGGGATTGTAGGTGCGGGGAGTGAATGCACAGCACTCTCTGCACCTTCAATACCACGACTGAGGTGAGACCCTTGAGCAAGGCATCGAACCCCCAACTGCTCCAACTGACCAGCTTAAACCAGCTCAAACCAGCAGCCATGCTTCAAAACATACCTAACCAGCATATGCTGTTTTTTCAACAGGGAATACTGAGCTAAGTGAGACACAAAAAGGAAAATCTGCTGATCTTTGATCGTTCCATTTTCACCATCAGGTGTCAGACCTTAACCAGGCAGTGAGCAAGAACAACGAGGCTCTCAAACAAGCCAAGCTGGATACCATGGAGTACAGACACCAGATCCAGTCCTACACCTGTGAGATCGACTCCCTCAAGGGCACCGTATGTTTATCTGTTCTGTCCGATGTGATGGATATACATGTTCTTCGTCTTTCTCCATGTGGCATTCATCTCTTCGTCTCGCACTCTGTAGAACGAGTCTCTCATGAGGCAGATGAGAGATATGGAGGATCGCCACGGTCGTGAGGCCGGTGGTTTCCAGGACACCATCGCCAGGCTGGAGGCAGAGATTGCTAACATGAAGGACGAGATGGCACGTCACCTGCGAGAATATCAGGACCTGCTCAATATTAAGATGGCCCTGGATGTGGAGATCGCCACCTACAGGAAGCTGCTAGAAGGAGAGGAGAGCAGGTACAAAGGAAATGAAACAGATCTTTGTTGTTTTTAACATACTCCTACTTTTTGCTTATTCTGATGGCTTTTTGTTACTTTTTATCTTTCTTCCTCTCTCATGTTAAAGGATCGTGATGCCCATGCAGTCATATTCCACTATAAGCTTTAGAGGTAAGATGGAAACCTTGTGATAGTTATACTAGAAATGTTGTAGATGTGTTTCCTCAGAGGCCACTGGGAGAAGTTTTACCTGACTAACTGTACAGATTCATGCATTTCGTGTCATCTTGTGTGTGTATATATATATATATATAAATATATATATATTTAAAAAAACATTATTATTATTATAACAAAACATGAGTTGAACTGTGATTTAAATTAAAGTTTATTACAGGTATTATAATTTATATAATATTTTTTTATATTTGAAATATTTTGGTTTGGTAATATTCATTTATTTGAAAAAGTAAGAAATGAAAACTTTTATATAAACTTTTATTTTATGCATTAAATTGATCAAAATGACACTATATGGTTTCTAAATCAAATAAATGATGTTCTTTTGAACACTATTCATCAAAGAATCCTGAAAAATGTAAGGTTTCCACAAAAATATTAAGCAGTTACAACTACTTTCAACATAGATAATATGTAATGCTGGTAACACTTTACAATAAGATTATTTTTGTTAACATTAACTAACAGTTAAAAATACTCATAAAGCATTTATTAGTTGTTATTATTTTCAACATTTACTAATACATTATTAAAATCAAAAGTTGTATCTGTTAATATTACTTAATGGACCTGAGATAACGTAATTTTATTAACTAACATTTAAAAAGATGAATAATGTAAAAAATGAACTGCACATTCTTAGTTAATGTTAATGCATGAACTATGTTTACTAATATAGAACCTTATTGTAAAGGGTTACTAAAATGTTTATGGAGCAGCAAATCAGCACATTAGAATGGCTTCTGAAGGATCATATGACACTGAAGACTGGAGTAATGGCTGCTGAAAATTCAGCTTTGCCATCACAGGAATATTATTATTGCATACAAATTACATTATAAAATTAGGAAGCAGTTATTTATAATTGCAACATCGATATTTCTCAATATTAATCTTTTCGTTATTTTTTTTTATCAAATAAATGCAGCCTTGGTGAGCATTAGAGACTTATTTCAAGAACATTAAAAAAGTCCTACTAACCCCAAACGTTTGATTTGTAATTTTTATATAATTATATATATATATATATGTGTGTGTGTGTGTGTTTTATTATTATTATTAAACATAATTTTCAACAGAGACAAGTCCAGAGCACCAACAGAGAACATCTGAAATGCACTCAAAGAAAACCGTCCTGATCAAGACCATTGAGACGCGTGATGGGGAGGTGTGATATGCACGCACGCACACACACACACACACACACACAATTTCAGTTCACCTGAGTGTGCTCTTCTTTATTCATTCATATAACCTGAACCTCAATATCCTTTGCAATATTAGGTTAAAGGGATAGTTCACCCAAAAATGAAAATTCTGTCATTAATTACTCACCCTCATGTCGTTTCAAACCCGTAAGACCTCCGTTCATCTTCGGAACACAAATTAAGATATTTTTGATGGAATCTGAGAGCTGTCTGACCCTCCATAGACAGCAATACAACTGAAATGTTCCCAGCTCTCAGATTCCATCAAACATATCTTAATTTGTGTTCCGAAGATGAACGGAGGTCTTACGGGTTTGAAACGACATGAGGGTGTGTAATTAATGACAGAATTTTCATTTTTGGGTGAACTAACCCTTTAATCTTTGGTGCAGTAAAAAATTGTGGTTAAACTTAAAAATATTTTATTACCGTATTTAAATAAGATAAATCAATAAATAAAATGAAAAAAAAAACCCCATTCCTTGCAGGAATGATTTCCTCACAAATTGACTTGCGCACAGAAAGAGGTGATGAAGTCTGTCTTTGAAATTAAATGTCTACTGCTCCCTACAGGTGCTGAGTGAATCTACACAACACCAGAAGGACATCATGTAAACTTCAGACAAGGAGCTGCAACCAAAGAATCAAACCAAGATGAAAATAAAACCGTTAGGACATTTTTTCATACTCTGTACTTTTCTTTTGTTTTTCCACACATCCTAAAAGTGATATGAGCACATCTGCATGAGTGGGAGAAGAGAGCGATCACATTCTTTTCAAATATGTATTTTTAAGCATTTTTAGTCCAGTTATATATGTCAGTTTGGAAGAATGTGAGGTAGCTGTAAGGTAAAAGGACAGAAATAGTAAAGGAAGGAAAAAGAGGGGAGTGCATTAAATTGAGAGAACAGAGGCAGAGAGAAAATTGTAAGGATGATGCCAAGCATAAGAAAAAATAAAATAAACTAAAGATACCGAAGCCAACACATTCCATAATGTTTTCTCTGTGTGTTTGTGTTTCTGTGCGTCTGTTCACCTATACATGAGCATAAATATGCCCAGACAGAAACAGAGAGATGAATGATCACAAGAGACACAGTGAATTCACAAATTTTACCATAATAACCAGGCCCATACAAACACATGCTGTTGTACAGTGTCCAAAAAAAAGGTTGATGTCAGATTGTCAAAGGTTTCATTGCATTAAGACTTTTTGTCTTTAAGACTACACTCTGTTATCAGTCAGTTAGTTATAAAGAAAACATGACCAGGCATGTAAAACTGAACAAACAAACAACCTAATAAATACCACCATTCATTCACCTGTCGGGACTCAGAATCCCTTGAAAAACAATTAATTAGAAATAAACCAATATCTAATAAATATGAGAGACCATGTTGAAATGGATATACTAAATGTAAAATTTATGTACATAGCATAGAATGTTCTGCTTTGCAGAATAAAAAACTAAAAGAAAAAAAAACAAAAAAAGAAAGACACCATGGCAGAAACTGCTCATTTCTATTGTCTGTATGAAGATGGGCCTGAAAACGCATTGTGGAAAGGAAAATGGGGGTGTTTATGCCATGCAGTTTGCCCCAAAGGATTGTGGGGGTCTTTTAAGGATGTTTGCTCCTCAACCATCATGTCCTCCTGGACACCCTATATGTTCACTTGCAAACTAGGTTTATACACAGCAGTGACTGAACGCTCATGGTGACATCCGTTGCGCTCGCATCCGAAGGGACAAATCTAAATTTTTTGCATCATCATTCTTTGTCCATGAACTTTATAGATCTTTCCCCAATATTCCAAAACATTCACGCTGTCCCTGAGTATCATCTTCGCTCTTTTCCTCCATCTTGTCCTCATTCAGGCGTTCAGCTCTGCATCCCAGAGTGGACCAGGTGGCTCTGATCAGCAGTAATATGGCTCTTTGCCCTACAGCCTTTCTGAAACAAGGCTAAGGAGTTAGATTCTCCTGAGAGAGTTGCTTAGTGATGTCTCAAAGGCACCCCTGCTCGACGGTATTTGGTACAGTCCTGGGCCGGAATGCAGGATCTCACAGTACAGACACAGACTGGTGGAATCCACAGACTTTACTATGAGAGGAGGAACGGCTGACTTCAAAATGGCAGTCAGCGTTGTAGTACAAAGACAAGATTCAGCACCAACTGATCAATTTGTCACAAACAGAAATGCAATATCGTGAAACATTGATGAACGGGCAACACGCTAATTCACCACAGACGTTTTTAGAAAATAATTTGACAGAATTGTGCCCAGATTACATTTTTTTTTTGACCACCTCATGATGGTTTCAGTATTAGGTGAATAGAATGCCACTTCTCAGGCACATATTCAGGTAAAGTGTGTTAGTGTAATTGAGTGTGTTAAAGCAGCTCTTTAATACAACCATGGTCTCGGAATGATGCATCCAGTATTATAGTTAGAAGTGCTTTCATTGTTCGGTTCTGAATGGTGAGGAGACCCAAGCCTCTGTCTGTGCGGGACCCAGGGTCAGGTCAGCACCGGATTTGAGAGTGTATGTGTTTTTGTTAAGAAGTGAGTGTGGTCAGACCCGAACATGTGGTCCGACCCCAGAAGTGAGAGGGACCCTGGATCCACAGTCATAGTCCATGTCCACACTTGTGTGACCTGCAGCCACCAGCCCACCCACTGGATAAGCACGTCCATCCACCTGTCTGTCCCGAAAACTCTGGATGTAGCTCTGCCAGAGAGAAAAACACATAAATAGAACAAAAAACTAAATATTACTACATTATTAAAAAAGAAGACTAAAGTTACTTTTGTAAGTAAATGTGTCTTTCAGATGTCATGTGACAAGTTTTTTCAGCTTTGTAGGACAAAATGTTTCACAATTTCATGGTTAAAGGGGTCATATGATGCTGCTAAAAAGAACATTATTTTGTGTATTTGGTGTAATGAAATGTGTTTATGTGGTTTAAGGTTAAAAAAAACATTATTTTCCACATACTGTACATTATTGTTTCTCCTCTATGCCCCACCTTTCTGAAATGCGTCGATTTTTACAAAGCTCATCAGTCTGAAAAAGCGAGGTGTGCTCTGATTGGCCAGCTATCCAGTGCGTTGTGATTGGCCGAATTCCTCAAGCGTATGACGGAAATGTTACGTCCCTTACCATATTGTGATGCCTGCAGCAACCACATGTGACAACCCCGGGCTGGACTCCGCTTATCATCCTCTTTTGGAAGGCCAAACAAAGTAGTTTCGCTTTCACAACGAAGCACACAGCGCCTTCATGACATGGCGGCCGCAACAATACTACAGCGAGAATAAAAGTTACGTCTTCTTTCTTTGCGTGAACATTTGGGCGGCGATATGCAAATCTTCCCACATAGCGACCTGGGTATGTGGGGGCGTGTTAGAACGAGCCGTTTTAGGTAGGTGTGGCTGACTCTTAACTTTTATAAAGAATATCTCTTTGGATTCGAGACTTTAGTCTTTGCAACTTTACAGATCTTCTTTATGCACCAAGAGCTTGTAACACTCCAAAGAGAAAGGAAAAATTGAAATTGCATCATATGACCCCTTCAAAGTTAGGGTTAGACTACAGTAATTATGAATTGCTTCATTTCAGAACAACAGAATTCAATGGTAGGTACTGAAGTTCATTTCTGTCACAAATGTTCAATGTTTTCAATTTACAGCAATTTTTTACTTTCACACGCAAGTTTAAAAATCATGCTAGTTTACATTGCAATGCATAGAATCAGAGTCCGTTGACCAGGTAGGTAAATTTATCAACAATTTTTTTTTTACATTATAAATGTATTTACTGTCACTTTTGATCAATTTCAGTTCATGCTGAATGAAAGTACTTTTTTATGGTAGTGTGTCACGGTTTTCAACATTGATAATAATAATAAGAAAGTTTTCTTGAGCACCAAATTAGCATATTGGAATGATTTCTGAACAATCATGTGATGCTGAAGACTGGAGTAATTTATTCAGCTTTGCCATAACAGAAATATGACATGTTCTATATACTGTATATTAAGAGAAGACAGTTCTTTTAAATTGTAATAATATTTCTCAATTACTGTTTTTTTCTGTACTTTTTTAAATCAAATAAATGCAGCCTTGGTGAGCTTAAGGACTTCTTTCAAACACATAACAATTTTTTTTAAATTATTCCAAACTTTTGACCGGTACAATACATACACAATGTGTTTCTAGCATGAATAAAATGTCATCAATTTAATTTCAAAGGGGTTTATTGTTATTATGTCAGATTAATTTTCTGCTTCCATCGACGACAGTGTGCATTTTAAAGGGGTCATTTGATGTTGCTAAAAAGAACATTATTTGGTGTATTTGGTGTAATGAAATGTGTTTATGCGGTTTAAGGTAAAAAAAACACATTATTTTCCACATACTGTACATTATTGTTTCTCCTCTATGCCCCGCCTTTCTGAAATGCGCCGATTTTTACAAAGCTCATCTGTCTGAAAAGCAAGGTGTGCTGTGATTGGCCAGCTATCCAGTGCGTTATGATTGGCCGAATACCTCAAGCGTGTGACGGAAATGTTACGCCCCTTACCATATTGTGATGTTGCCCTGTCAGGCCGGAGCGATGATTCAAAAACCTTTTCAAACCCATTATAAACGAGGCATTCGTTGCATCCAGTGGGGACATAATTATGGATTATAATGACTTATACTGTCTTTTTACGCATCGCGCCACGTAAACATAAAACCATGTCTGCATTTGTGATCGGAGAAATGACAAACAACAAGCGCTACTCTACACTGC
>NW_015506248.1:374944-383072 GCF_001515645.1 Sinocyclocheilus grahami | reverse complement strand
ACACATCTGAATATTTGGGTTAAACTGTTCTGGAATAGTGTTGTAAATACAACTTAACCACTGATTTCTAGTCGTGTCCTCTTTTGGAAGGCCAAACAAAGTAGTTTCACTTTCACAACGAAGCACATAGCGCCTTCACGACATGGCGGCGGCAACAACAATACTACAGCGAGAATAAAAGTTACGCCTTCTTTATTTGCGTGAACATTTGGGCGGCGTTACGCAAATCTTCTCACATAGTGATGTAGATATGTGGGGGCGTGTTAGAACGAGTCGTTTTAGGTAGGAGTGGCTGACTCTTAAATTTTATAAAGAATATCTCTTTGGATTTGAGACTTTAGTCTTTGCAACTTTACAGATCTTCTTTATGCACCAAGAGCTTGTAACACTCCAAAGAGAAAGGAAAAATTTAAATCGCATCATATGACCCCTTTAAGAACTCTAAATGTTTTTGGTAGTCCTTATGTGTATTTAAATGTCTTAAACCTAAAACAAACTTTATGTGGTTGAAAACACTGAACAGTTGTGATAAATGACTAAGCAAGTCTCTCACTGTCTCCACGCCAGTCAAAGCACAAAAGCAGATTTCAATTTAGCAGTTGATCACATGACGTACTAAATGTTCTAATCACACTGGTGTGATTGTACGAGTCAGGGACCAGCCTAGAGTGATCATTACGCATATGATCATTGCGTCAAGGGGTTAAATAAATTCTCCATCCAGATAATTAGAAAAATTAACTAGGCTGAAAAAACAGTTAACAAAAAAATAATTCATTAAGGGGACATTCTTTTGCACTCACATTTTAGGTTTCAGTGGTGTTTTTGTCACCTTCCCATTAATTTCAACCCTGCTCTGCAATACATGTGTATAAGTTAGAGCATGTAGGTATGTGTAGGACGGTGAGTGTGAGTGTGTGGACTCACAGGAGAAAGCACATCTCCATCAAAGCGTCGTATAGGGTTGGGTTTCCTGCGGTAGGCGGGCTCTGGGTGCAGGGCTTTGGCGGCATGTGTGTGGTGTGGGTTCTGCGGCTGCTTCCTCTTTTTCTTCCTGCTGCTCTCCCTCCTCTCCTCCTTCTGACGAATACGCATAAGCTGAACTCGCCGCTGCTGGCGACTGATCATCACTGAGAAAGAGAGAGAGAGCACATTACATAACAGCAACATACATATTGAACATTATATGTTTTATCTATACAAAAATTAAAACGGTCATCATTCATGTACATTTATGACTTGCACAAAAAAAGAATTTTTGTAGATTGCCCCATGTTTGCTTTTCTAAATAACTAAAGTGAATGGAAACAAACCCAAATTTGAACAGCACGCATATTATATAGAGTATTATTCTAATCTGAAGCCATACAATAGTTAATGTGATGAATAGACAGAGTATGTTTACATGCACATCAGCTTTCTGGTTATTGCAATAAATTTGCTTAAAGGGGTCATATGATGCGATTTCAATTTTTCCTTTCTCTTTGGAGTGTTACAAGCTCTTGGTGCATAAAGAAGATCTGTAAAGTTGCAAAGACTAAAGTCTCAAATCCAAAGAGATATTCTTTATAAAAGTTAAGAGTCAACCACGCCTACCTAAAACGGCTCGTTCTAACACGCCCCCACATGTCTATGTCACGATGTGGGAAGATTTGCATTGCGCCGCCCAAATGTTCACGCAAAGAA
This sequence comes from Sinocyclocheilus grahami, assembly GCF_001515645.1. Classification (NCBI taxonomy): domain Eukaryota; kingdom Metazoa; phylum Chordata; class Actinopteri; order Cypriniformes; family Cyprinidae; genus Sinocyclocheilus; species Sinocyclocheilus grahami. Next base: position 381,386 of record NW_015506248.1, on the reverse strand, counting down.
AGAAGGTGTAACTTTTATTCTCGCTGTAGTATTGTTGCTGCCGTCATGTCGTGAAGACGCTGTGTTTCGTTGTGAAAGCGAAACTACTTTGTTTGGGCTTCCAAAAGAGGACGATATCCGCTTCGTCATGCCTAGAGCTGATCCGTGCTGGTCGCTGAGGAAATACATAAACTTTGCACTGTGGATCGGCTTTCACCGTGGACGAAGCGGAGTCCAGCCCGGGGTCGTCACATGTGGTTGCCGCAAGCCCGCCGGCCACTCCTTCGTCGAATCCGCTGGCCGCGCCATTCTCAAGCTCACCAGCCTCCGCTCACTCTAGCCCTCCGGCCGTTCCTCACTCTAGCCCCCGGCCTCCGCTCACTCTAGGCCGCCGCCGCGTGTGACGCTTTGTTTCGTTGTGAAAGCGAAAATATTTTGTTTGGTCTTCCAAAAGAGGACACGACTAGAAATCAGTGGTTAAGTTGTATTTACAACACTGTTCCAGAACACTTCAACCCAATTATTTAGATGTGTGCAGCACATTTTATGGAGGACTGTTTCCTGTTCCTGGGAGAGTAGACTACAATGCCGGCTGTTCTTACTCACAGACTGTAAGTAAGTTTTTTATATTTAAAGAATTTGCCACTGATGATTCAAACACGAGTTTTAAGACAGTGTAGAGTAGCGCTTGTTGTTTGTCATTTCTCCGATCACAAATGCAGACATGGTTTTATGTTACGCTCTGGCCTGACAGGGCATCACAGTATGGTAAGGGGCGTAACATTTCCGTCACACGCTTAAGGTATTCGGCCAATCACAACGCACTGGATAGCTGGCCAATCAGAGCACACCTTGCTTTTCAGAAAATCGACGCGTTTCAGAAAGGCGGGGCATAGAGGAGAAACAATGTACAGTATGTGTAAAAGAATGTGTTTTTTGAACCTTAAACCGCATAAACACATTTCATTACTCCAAATACACAAAATAATGTTCTTTTTAGCAACATCATATGACCCCCTTTAAGACGCGCTGTTCATGTTTACATGCACTACTGTGTTAGCGGTGTTGCCAACCTGCATATATATGTGGATCCACCAGTAAGCAGCTTTTCCCACACTTTTCCTTTACTTTAGTTATCCGTTCTTCTCTACTCTCATGCACCCTTTTCAAAAACCTACATATGTTTTTACATGTCCACATAAGCCACATTCTCTGGCATAAACCCAGGTTTCTCTTAATCCCTTAAATGGCAAAAATAAGAAATATTACTACTGTAATAATACTATTTCACTATTTAATGTTATTTAAGAAAATTAACATGCTTCTACTATATTTTTTTGATACTTCCAAAACACTAAAAACACTGCATGTGTAAAGATACACAGTGCCACACTTTGCTCTAAAACCTGCTGGGCATATATTTACTTACTTAAATCGCAGCCTTTACTATTTGATAATTAGTAAGCCCATAGACTAAGCCACATTACAATTTCTATTTTATTTCGATTAATCATTCAGCCCCAGTATAGACTACTAGTACGACCTTAATTGAGGCAAGTGAGGCCTGCAGTTCTTTAGATGTTGTTCTGGGTTCTTTTATGACCTCTTGGATGAGTCGTCGTTGTGCTCTTGGAGTAATTTTGGTTGGCCGGCAACTCCTGTGAAGGTTCACCATTGTTCCAAGTTTTCTCCATTTGTGGATAATGGCTCTGACCATGGTTCGCTGGAGTCCCAAAGCTTTAGAAATGGCTTTATAATCCTTTCCAGACTGATACATGTCAACTGTTTTGATTCTCATCTGTTCTTGAATGTCTTTAGATCGCAGCATGATGTGTTGCTCTTTAAGCATGCTTCACTTTGTCAGACAGGTTCTATTTAAGTGATTTCTTGCTTCAACAGGTCTGGCAGTAATCAGGCCTGGGTGTGGCTAGTGAAATTTAACTCAGCTTTCTAAAATAATGTGGTTAATCACAGTCCTTTCATGATTTAACAGGAGGGGGCAATTAATTTTTCACGTAGGGCCATGTAGGTTTGGACAGCTTTTTTCCCTTAATAAATGAAATCATCATTTAAAAACTGCATTTTGTATTTACTTGCATTATCTTTGTGTAATATTTAAATTAGTTTGATGATCTAAAACATTAAAGTGTGACAAACATGAAAAAAAAAAAGAAATCAGGAAGGGGGCCAACACTTTTTCACACCACTGTACATGGAACTTTTATTGTCATGTTTGGAGTTTGACAGCATCTGTGCTCATTCACTTTCAAAAGAGCACTTTGCACATTTTATTAAACTTCTCATGTGTTCCATGGAAGAAAGAAAATCGTACAGTTTTGGAATGATGTGAGGGTGAAATAGTGCCAAAATCTAACGTTTGGGTGAACTCATTCTTTAAGAAGTTGGATATTATAAGCCATTCAGTGCACATACAACTTTACTGTACTGGAAACAGACAGACAGAGAGAGCCTCTCCATGAGCCAATGCTCTGCTCTGCATGATTGTTTCTGTGATCATTAGTCACACAGGCCTGAGAGCACACCAACAGACAGGAACCATCTGCCGTGCTGCACACATTCATACAACCTTCTCTCCCTCTCCGGTACAGTAAATCCACAAGAACAGCGTGTCATTTAATGCAAATACTCTTTCCGTCCCTGACTCACCCTTCGTGTGGGAGTAGCCCTCTGCTGTCACTCTCCATTGCACCAAAACACCCAACAGGGCGAGAGCAGGCCAGGCTCCCAGGACCACCCATGTAGTCCAGCACACTGGCTCCCGAGGGCCCGGTTTCACCCGCTCGTAAATGTACCTCACCAGCGCGAAGAGCTCCACGAAATAATCTGTAGCCACGACTATTACTGCAGCCCCAAACACGGCTGTGGAGAGGGTGGTGAAGCATCTCTGCCACTGCAGGGTGAGGACGGCGAACAGCATGCCCAGCCCCAGCAGGACACCCAGGGGCACCCATACTGACCGCGGGGGGTCGGACGACAGCTCCTCCATTCCTATCAGGGTCCCGATGCCAACCAGCAGGCCCAGGAGTAGCCCCACCATGAAAAGCCCAACACTGCGTACCAACATGGTCACTAGGCCACACAGGGTGCCGATGCCCAGGCCAATGCCCACGCTGGCCTCAACGCTCAGCTGCATGTCCAATACTCGCTCCTTGTAACAGAGCAGGAAGATGATTACAGAACCGAACATGAGCCCCGTGAGGAAGAGCACAGCCTTAAAACAGCGGTAACCTGCAAAAGGGAGAAAGAACAGGAGGTGAGAACTGAGTGAGTGAAAAAATGTGAGAAAGAGTGAAGGAGGGAGAAGAAAAAGATAAAAATAGCTAGATGGAAATTCATGCAGTGGCTGATTTCACAGCTCAAGAATAGCACAATGTGAGACCACGATTCTGCTCAGTTTATTAGCAGTTCACTTTCCAATGTTGTCAGTGAGCAAAAAACTCCAAAACAATATGGAAAATTGACTGAGGATGAATTACTCAGGATTATACCTTTCATGTATAATATTGGCAGCTCTAGACCATGGTAAAACTTATTTTACAGGGTGTTGCACAAACGTGAGGGAAAGCAAAAAAACTAATTTAGGGGACATAGCATTATTTAATTTATTTATTTATTTTTTCCAAAATATTTTGATATGATACTCGAATACTCAAAATTACCAGTAAGGATGTACCCATATTATTTCTGGCTGATACACAGAATAGACAAGCCAATTATTATTTTCATGTTATGGCAGATATAAAAATTCTATACAATTATGTCTATACAAAATATTAAATTAAAATTAAATCAATAAAAATAAAATTAATTAATTTTATATGCTACAGGTGAATTTATGCATCACAAAATTACAATGTAGATTATAAAAATGAAGTTTTTCTTACTAAAAAAAAAGTATAAACTACCAATCAGCGGGCAGAAGGCATGTAGTAGATTGTGTGCAACAAGTTTTGCTAAAAATCATGTTAAAAAAGAGGCCTTAGAAATTCATACATCAGATATGATATGCTATGCTTTTTATAGGATTAACAGTAGGGATGCACTGATTCCACTTTTTCAAGTCCTCGCCCGATACCGATACTTTTATTTTTGGTACTTGCCGATACCGAGTACCGATACCAATATTTTTATTGCATTTGTACATTTTTTAAATATTGGGCACAGAAACCAAAAGGGTATGTATAATGTTAGTTGGTTAACTTCATTTATCAAATAGATACAGTCAAACCAAAATGTATTCAGACACCTTCAACATTTCTCACATTATCACAGTTTATTCGCTGTAGTTTAGAAAATGGTAATACAATTTGACAAGAACTCAGAGTTACACTGTGTCAGAACAAATTCTTCTGATAATGTTAGATCATTTTGATAGAAAGGTATGTAATAGATTACACTGTTCATTTTTTGCTCTATGGTACATCATCTTTAATTTAATAGCATTAGAGCTTCTCCATTGCAGCGGCTTAGTTCTGTAATCACGCGCTTTGCTGTAATAATGCAGGGAACCACTCGTTATAAATCTCCTAACTGTGATATTTTCAGAAATAGAAGTCACGTTTTTTCATCTGAAACGTGCGGCGATTTATATTCCAAAGCCACTCATATAATGCACAAACACTCAAGCAAGCAAAACACGCGCAACGCCTGCAGGTATTTGTACTGGTGCAGAATGAGAGGACAGTAGTACAGACTAGCGCATTTCACATCGGCTGCTAGATTCACTTTCGCCAGAAAGTCGTGTATGCCTAAGGTTGAAAATAAATTATGTTTATAGTGAATGCCCCTATGAATGGTTTTATTTTTACGACTTAGATTTAATCCAAATGATGCATGTGCTAAGTGAGTGAACATCAAAGATCACCCAACAGAATTGCGCGCTCTCTCTCTCTCCCTACCGTTAAGTAACTCGTGCATTGTTTCACTTACTTGTTTTTGACGTATCCGACCGAACTACAAACTTTCCAGTGATGTCTGTGAGAAAGATATATTCACTCTCCGTGCGCTCAATCCACTCAGCGTGCTTTGTTTATCAGCTCGCGCACATCAGCTATACAGGCATTAATACTGAATGTTTAACGTTAGATTCATTGCATACATATACTTCGTAGTAGACATCCTTAACTCCTTTCTGCTGTCTGTTGTTCTGTTGTCGGTGTTTCTTTTTTGAATACGCTTATCACATGCTGTGTGGTATCGGCGTATTTTAACGAGTACAAGTACAGGAGCTCAGTATCGGGCCCGATACCGATACTTTGTCGGTGTTTCTTTGTTTGAATATGGCGCTTATCACATGCTGTGTGGTATCGGTGTTTGGTATGGGGCATTTTAACGAGTACGAGTACAGGAGCTCAGTATCGGGCCCGATACCGATACCAGTATCGGTGCATCCCTAATTAAGTGTTATTAAATTGTTTTTAAACGTTAACTTTAAGCAAACATTAGATGACGGCAAAGGCAATCTAAAATGTAAAAAAAGAAGAAATAAGCATGCAAAATGAAATCTTCAACATCGACCAATACTTATAAATGGAAGAAAAAAAATCTAATATCATCTATATATTATAAGTATAATATATTATGCATCCCCACTAACCAGTAATTCAGAAATTATCATGATTATTATTATTATTATGTTACAACTATGGGCATATTAACACACGATCACCCACATTTTCTAATCAATGTCCATTCAATGCTATTGTTTGCATTTCACATTCATGATAGGGAAGGCTTAAAGGTACAATATCAAAAACATCCATTAAATTCTACATGACCGCTGATGACTAACAAGAAAAGTGGACTTTAGGGGGGAAAAAAACAAATGGTACAAAAGAGTGGAATATGTCCCCTTTAAATCTGTGCCCATCTCATGTAGAGTGCAGTACAGTTATACAAGCCATGACCTTATTTAGAACCTCATGAAATATTTAAAAGTGGGCAAAAAAAAAAAAAGAACATGGGTTCGACACAGAAATAGACTGAAAAATTTAAACCCCCCACCATAACCCTGACAAATAATTCTAATAGTGACCGACTGTATGAGATCACATGCCATCTATAGGTTTTTACCTGTAACAATAATAATGTATAAGTAAACATGAAAACTCAACTCACCAAAGAAGCAATAGATTATTCCGAAGAGACAGCACATAGAGCAGACCACTGAGGGGACCACCTCATAACGTCGCCCCGCTCCACTATTACAAGGCTCCAACTGCTCCGGTCCAGCTTCTCTTGAGGGAGGGGCCAGCTTAAAGACTAGGGTCTGCAAGGTGGACGTCATGGTGACCGTAGTGTGCTGGATGGAGTGAACAGGTTGTAGGGAGGGGGTGATTGAGGGAAGGTGGAGGGGCTGGGAAATCAGGGTACACCTCGCGTCCACATAAATCTACCTGTAAGAGAGAGAAAGAGGAAAATAAATGTGTTACACACACACACA
>NW_015506248.1:373844-374912 GCF_001515645.1 Sinocyclocheilus grahami | reverse complement strand
TATATATATATATATATATATATATATATATATATATAATGATTGAAAACTGTTTAGGTCACAATTTAGTCCAATTTTAGACTAATTTAATTGTATAGTGCTTTTCAAAATACACATTGCTTCAAAGCCGTTTTAAAGAAAATCATGATGTTACTGTTACAATATCTTAATATCTTCATGCTTTATAGTCACATTTAGCAAATTAGTGATGATACAAACAATCAAGTGGTTGAGATATGCTATATAGTATATATTGTGCTCCACAAATACTGTATACTGTATGTATGTGGATAAAAATGGACATAATTATATTCAACTTCGCTACATTCACACTGCAGGAAAATGTGGCCCAAATCTGATTTGTTTTGCTCATATGAACAGCACAAACATGGAATCTAAACTTCTCGATTCTGATTTGGGCCACTTCCATATATGGTACTAAATCGGATTCAGGTCAGTCAGATGTTTTGCTATGCGACCGCAGTCTGAACAGCCAACATGGAATTCACGCAACTTTTATGTCACTTTAGATCGACATTCGTCATAATTCCGCGCTGTCAGGATTCACTTTAAAGATTTTACATACCAGTATTTCTTTGATCACTTGGTGAAGAGACAAGAGATGTTAATTTACGGTGTATTACAGAGACAGCTAAACTTACTGGGTTGTACCGTAAATATAAAAAGAAAAAAAAAACCTTGCTCTCCGTCTCCTCATCTTCGCTCTGCTTATTGCCTACTCCCAAATTTGCTGGCTTCTGCTTATAAATGAAGTGAACGCGTAAACAGTTACTTAAGTGGCTTCTGTGTTTACTTCAGTATGGCAGTGTGCTTCAGGCCATCTTGTTAACGTTCTTTGTGGCTCAGTTCAGGACTGTCATTCGTTCACACTGGAATCTGATATTGGCCACATTTAAAAATGCTAATGTGAATAGCCATACAAAAAAAATCAGATCTGAGCAATAAATCGGAATGGAGCACTAATGCCTGCAGTGTGAACATAGCCTTAGATATAATATAGCTAAATTTTGTGACAAAATGTAATCAGGTGGTTGAGATTTGCTATAT
>NW_015506248.1:371586-373641 GCF_001515645.1 Sinocyclocheilus grahami | reverse complement strand
TATATATATATATATATATATATATATATATCGCTTTACGCTAGTAAACTGTATGTATGCGGATAAGATTGGATATAATATATATATATATAATTTGATATATAGACCTGTGTGATGATATAGTTTACATTTTGCGATGATAGGCTCATAAACAATCACGCAGCCAAGATTACAGTACAGTCAAAAAAAATGTTTTTATTCTCTCTTTCAAAAGGTACCCTTTTGTACCTAAAGGGCCCATGTTGGTACATTAAATGTACATATTAATATCTAAAGTGTACATTTTAGTATCTATAAAGTACAAAAATGTACCAACAGAAAGCAGTTAAGATTTAATACAAAGAATATAGAAAATCCAACTAGGCCTATATCTAGCACAGTATTCAAGTTTTACAGGATTAGAATAATACTCACTCCACCCGTTATCCATAACAGAGCAGAGGTGGTTCTTTTTTTCCTTTTAATTTCCCCCTCTTTCCGTTTACCCTGTCCCCTGAACTTAACTATTATGCGTGAATCTCCTTGGAAAGGATTTTGGGTCATGTAAGGCTACTTTTATGAAACAAATATATCCATGTGACACTACCGATATATAGGCCATAATTCACTCACAGAAGTTTGCGTTCCATTTATTCTCTGCTTTACTTTTTTTCTCTTTCTTTATCTCCCCCCACTCACTTCCTCACCCCCACTGCTTGCTCAGTCATGCCCTGCTCTTCTGTTACATAGTTGTGGCTCATTGTGTGCTTAAGGATGTCTAACAACTGTCCTGCGGTCAGGTCTTCTTTCTCTAAATGATCGCAATCTAATCAATGGCCACTTCTCCTCAACTTACTGTTTCTTTATCCATCTCTCTAATTTATGCAAATGCACTTTGACATTGCAGTGAAAAGTAGTGTCAGAACTCTTGACCAGCAGTGGTGGTAACTGCAAAGTGGTTCTTTTAAACCGTTTATTTCAATTAATTGGTTTGTTGCAACCATGATTTATATTAAAGGGGTCATATCATGATGCGATTTCAATTTTTCCTTTCTCTTTGAAGAGTTACAAGCTCTTGGTGCATAAAGACGATCTGTAAAGTTGCAAAGACTAAAGTCTCAAATCCAAAGAGATATTCTTTATAAAAGAGTCAACCACGCCTACCTAAAACGGCTCATTCTAAAATGCCCCCACATGTCTACATCACGATGTGGGAAGATTTGCAGTTCAAAAAACACATTATTTTCCACATACTGCACATTATTGTTTCGCCTCTGTGCACCGCCTTTCTGAAATGCGTCGAATTTTACAAAGCTCATCGGTCTGAAAAAGCGAGGTGTGCTGTGATTGGCCAGCTATCCAGTGCGTGAGACGGAAATGTTACGCCCCTCACCATATTGTGAGGATGCCCTGTCAGGCTGGAGCGATGATTCAAAAACATGAAAACCCATTATAAACGAGGCATTTGTTGCATCCAGTGGGGACATAATTATGGATTATAATGACTTATACTGTCTTTTTACGCGTTGCGTTGCATCGCGCCACATAAACATAAAACCATGTCTGCATTTGTGATCGGACAAATTACAAACAACAAGCCCTACTCTACACTGCCCAAAAAACTCGCTTTAAATATATAAAATATAAAAACTCTTTAAATATAAAAAAACTTACTTACAGTCCGTGAGTCAGAACAGCCGGCATTGTAGTCTACTCTCCCAGGATCAGGAAACAGTCCTCCATAAAATGTGCTGCACACATCTGAATATTTGGCTTGAACTGTTCTGGAACAGTGTTGTAAATACAACTTAACCACTGATTTCTAGTCGTGTCAATTTTTGGAAGGCCAAACAAAGTAGTTTCGCTTTCACAACGAAACAGCGTCACACACGGCGGCCTACAGTGAGCAGAGGCCGGGAGCTAGCGTGAGGAACGGCCGGAGGGTTAGAGTGAGCAGAGGCGGGTGGGCTTGAGAACGGCGCAGCCGGCGATTTCGACAAAGGAGCGTCCGGAAGGATATGTGACGACTCCAGGCTGGACTCCACTTCGTCCACGGTGAAAGCCGATCCGGCGATC
>NW_015506248.1:351646-371437 GCF_001515645.1 Sinocyclocheilus grahami | reverse complement strand
TCCAGGCATGAGGAAGCAGATATCGTCCTCTTTTGGAAGCCCAAACAAAGTAGTTTCGCTTTCACAACGAAGCACACAGCGTCTTTACGACATGGCGGCGGAAACAACAAAACTACAGCGAGAATAAAAGTTACATCTTCTTTCTGAACATTTGGGCGGCGTTATGCAAATCTTCCCACATAGCAACGTAGATATGTGGGGGCGTGTTAGAATGAGCCGTTTTAGGTAGGCGTGGCTGACTCTTAACTTTTATAAAGAATATCTCTTTGGATTTGAGACTTTAGTCTTTGCAACTTTACAGATCTTCTTTATGCACCAAGAGCTTGTAACACTCCAAAGAGAAAGGAAAAAGTTTAATCGCATCATATGACCACTTTAAAGAATTTGCCACTGATGATTCAAACGCGAGTTTTGAGCAGTGTAGAGTAGCGTTTGTTGTTTGTCATTTCTCTGATCACAAATACATACATGGTTTTATGTTTAAGCGGCGCGATGCAATGCAGTGCAGTGCGTAAAAAAAACAGTATAAGTCATTATAATCCGTAATTATGTCCCCACTGGATGCAACAAATGCCTCGTTTATAATGGGTTTTAATGTTTTTGTCTCATCGCTCTGGCCGGACAGGGCATCACAATATGGTAAGGGGCGTAACATTTCCGTCACACGCTTGAGGTATTCGGCCAATCACAATGCACTGGATAGCTGACCAATTAGAGCACACCTTGCTTTTCAGACCGATGAGCTTTGTACAAATCTACGCATTACAGAAAGGCGGGGCATAGAGGAGAAACAATAAGTACAGTATGTGGAAAATAATGTGTTTTTTTAACCTTAAACCGCATAAAAACATTTCATTTCACCAAATACACAAAATAATGTTCTTTTTAGCAGCATCATATGACCCCTTTAAAAATAGCCATTAAGAACCTAAAATCCTTTGCATTTGCAATAAATACTAAAATTAATTTTACATCTCTTAGTTGAAAGGTTTTTACTCATTTTAATAACCACTTATTTTATACGTTTGGATAAAGAAAATGATTAAATCAGATCATAAACATATTTCCAGTATGCTGTACTATTATTTGACCATTACAGTAACTCAGACCATTAAAGTCGGACATTTCAAAAAATCCATTCCCAATAATCCTACTATTGCTTGAACTGATTCGGCTTAATTCTTGAACAAATAATTCAGACTGGTCATTTGAACTTATGCAACTGCTTCTAAAAAGAATGCCTGAAAGGACAATTCATTAATAATCAGACATCGTTATTGCAGTCAATTGACTACTATAGTTGAATAGTGATAATGAATAATTTATTGACTAAATCAAGTCACTTATATAAAAAAAAATAAAGATGTCTCTCTAACTTTGTCTCCTTTAAAGCAACGCCACAATAGCCTTAAAAGCTGTGCTGCTTTCTTTTCCATTCTGTAGCGTTATTTACAGCTGTGCTGTTTCTGAATGCAGAAATGCATTGTACGAAACACGTCTGATCTGGTGGGCATGGCCCTAAACAACTTAATTATACTGCGCTTCCTTGAGACAGACTAGTCCAGGGGTGGCGAACGTCGGTCCTGGAGAGCCGCAGCCTTGCAGAGTTTTGTTTCAACCCTAATCAAACACACCTGAACATGTTAATCAAGGCCTGAAGGGTTACTAGGAAGCTACAGGCAGATGAGTTTTTATCAGGGTTGGAGCTGAACTCTGCAGGACTGCGGCTCTCCAGGACCGGAGTTCGCCATCCCTGGACTAGTCATTCAGAAAAGCCACTGAGGAGTAGATTATGAAACTATAGTGCTGTATATCCATAGCCCATAATTCCCCATGAAGTCCAAGTTGAACGTGAGAACATTCTTCATTCGCTTACACTGCCTCCCTATTTTCTCCCCTGCTCTGTCATACAAAACACATGCCTTAGTAATTATCTTTAACTTAGGTATAATCAAAGCTCGGTTTACGTCAACCCCTCACGTGGCAGAGAATCCCTGCCAAACCAAACTGCAATCCGGCACAGAGAGAAAGACAGCCACCATGTTTTCCTCATTATACATCAATAGATCACCCTATCCAGTCAGATGTCCAACAATAATGACCTTCCACTTCCTGTCTGTGACCATAACAATGAAAGGATGCAAACCTTACCAGCTCAGGGCCAGGCAGTATTAACCAATAGAAAGGCAGCCTCCACCTCCATAGCAACAGACCAGGAGCCAATCAGAGGCATTCTAGCTCGTGGAGCTTTTCTAAGTGTTGCTGTAGCTTCATTATCCTAACCTGAGGAACTCAAATAAACTGACCACCATACCCTCATTCATGCTTACACAGACATACACTACTGCTCTCCTAAATGCTTTAACTCACATCGGAGTACACAAGAAGCTGCTAGACTAATTAAGTCACAGAGTCAAAGTTTGTTATTTAAAGACAGTTAGAGACTGACATATGGAAAAATGTTTGGGGAAGACAAATGATTTTTGTTTTACTCAGCAGACTAGCATTTTTTTATGGAGAATGAAATGAGAAAAGAGGCGGCGTGAATGGAAAGTGATCCATGGTAACTGTACTGTAGTTTATAATGAATTAGGAATTCAGAATAATGTATGTAAGCCATCACAGGCAAGTGGCAATACCATCAAAAAACATTTGTTTTTATACAGATGTGTGTACAACTCCCTCAGGATGGCCCTTCAAAATGACTGTTACTGAAAGTAAAAAGCTTTCAAACAATCCCATAATTCACTTTACACGCTAGAAAATGAACAGTGTTTAGATAAATAAAAAAACCAAGAAAATGTAATAATGATGGGAAAAAAAAAATGGAAAAAAAATTAACTTAAATGATTTTAGCAAATGGCTGCAATATAACAAAGAGTGAAAAATTTAAGGGGGTCTGAATACTTTCCGTACCCACTGTATATACACACATACACACTGTATATATAATTTTATATATTTTATTTAAAAATGTGTTCAAAGATTTGATTTTGCAATAATAATTCACAATATAACTGTTTTGACTGTATTTTTGATTTAAAAAAATGCATCCTCAGGGAGCATAAGAGACTTAATTTACTTATGTGCAAAGCTAAATACAAACCCCACAGTTATCTCAGTCACACTTTATTTTAAGGTCCAATTCTCACTATTAACAAATCATTAACTACAACTTCTGCCTTAATAAACTCCTAATTAGCTGCTAATTAATACTTAGTAAGGTAGTTCTTAAGGTTAGGTATTGGGTAGGATTAGGGACGTAGAATACAGCCATGCAGAATCTGTGCTTTATAATTACCAATAAACAGCCAATATGTTAATAATAGGCATGCTAATAAGCAACTAGTTAAAGGGTTAGTTCACCCCAAAATGAAAATTAGTCCATAAATTACTCACCCTCAAGGCATCCTAGGTGTATATGACTTTCTTCTTTCAGATGAATCCAGTTGGAGTTATATTAAAAATTGACTTTGATCTTCCAAGCTGTTTAATGGCAGTCAGCGGGTGTTGCAGTGCTTCAGTCCAAAAGAAGTGAAATAAAAAGCGCCCATCCATAATAAAAAGTGTCTCACACGGCTCCGGGGGGTGAACAAAGGCCTCCTGTAGCGAATCGATGTGTTTTTGTAAGAAAAATAACCATATTTAAAACGTAATAATCAATTTAATCTAGTTTGCGCTCACTGTAACAGCTCTGGGAGGATGACATAAGATGTCGGCGTTACGCATGTGCCACTCAGAAGTGACGAACGTGGAAACGCAGGGGAGAGATCAAAACAAAACAATGGTCACGAATTAGAAGTACAAAACGAGGATTTATAAAGAAGAATATCAGAGGATTTCGATATAAGCCAAGAGGAGACTGGTTTTCCTTTGCTAAAGTAAGGAAACTTTGCTTCCTTTGCTCCTGTAAACAAGCGTTGGTGTTCACGAGACTCACCGGCGCATGCGCAACGCCGACATCTTATGTCATCCTCCCGGAGCTGCTTCAGTGTACAACTGTTGGCGCAAGCAACATTAAAGTGATTATTACGTTTTGAATATGGATATTTTTATTACAAAAACGCATCGATTCGCTACAGGAGGCCTTTGTTCATCCCCGGAGCCGTGTGAGACACTTTTTACTATGGATGGGTGCTTTTTATTTCCCTTCTTTTGGACTGATGCACTGCAACACCCGCTGACTGGCATTAAACAGCTTGAAAGATCCATTTTTTAAATAACTCCGACTGGATTCGTCTGAAAGAAGAAAGTCATACACCTAGGATGCCTTGAGGGTGAGTAATTTATGGGCTAATTTTTGTTTTTGGGTGAACTAACCCTTTAAATACTAAAAATTGGTCCCTATACTAAAGTGTTAACGTTATCTCCATTCTTTTACTGGTCTCTGGTGACGGTGAAATGAGTTAAAGGGTTAGTTCACCCAAAAATTAAAATTAGCCTGTGTTTAACTCACCCTCGAGGCATCCTAGGTGTATATGACTTTCTTCTTTCAGATGAATCCAGTCGGAGTTATAGTAAAAATTTTCCTGGCTATTCCAAGCTCTATCATTGCAGTCAGCGGGTGTTGCAGTTGAACAGTCCACAAGTCGTCAAATAAAGCGCGCGCATAAAACGTGCCTCACACGGCTCCGGGGGTGAAAAAAGGCCTCCTGCAGTGAAACCATGTGTTTTTGTAAGAAAAATATCCATATTTCAAACGTAATAAACACTTTTCTCTCACTTCCGGTTTCTGTCATACGCGGAAGCCGTTCCGGCGGATGACGTAGTACGCCGGCGTTGCGTGATTAGTGACGAATGCGGAGAGAGTACAAAACAAAACACCGGTCACTAATTAGAAGTACAAAACGAGGATTTGTAAAGAAGAATGTCAGAGGATTTCGATATAAACCAAGAGGAGACTGGTTTTCCTTTGCTAAAGTAAGGAAACTTTGCTTCCTTTGCTCCTATAAACAAACTTGCGAGACTAGCATATCTTAGAGGCACGCACGCTGCGCATACTTTCTGCGTCATCCGCCGGGCCTTTATTCACCCCCTGGAGCCGTGTGAGGGACGTTTTATTATGAACGCGTAGTGGTGCAACGGATCACAAAACTCACGGTTCGGATCATATTACGGATTTTGAATCACGGATCAGATCATTTTTCAGATAAGCAAAAAAAATAAAAAATTATTGAAAGCTTACTTTAAGTACTTCTATACCACAGCAAAAACTACTAGCCTAATAAAGTTAGTAATAATACAAGGTGCAGAAATGTAATAATTAAGTGTAAAATAACACAACAGTGCTCACTGCACAAGTTAAATACAGATTAATCTTTGTTAAACCTGTGGAGTTATTTGATTAGCAGACAGAAACAGGTATTTATTGGCTGCTGTCTCTTTAAGACCAAATGCACGGACCTAATACTGACACAAATCCGTTTTTTTTCTCAGCTGTTTACGTTCACTTAAGACATAACTGACTGTGTTTACTAGAATACTTGCCAAAACAGGTATTTAAACATAACTTTGTGTGTATGTGAAAGAAGAATCAATTCGGTGTTCACGCGCAGTCTCTCTCTGCATGTGCGTGGCAGTGGCTGAGCGCACAGAAAACAGTGCGCGAGTTAAAATTGCTTGAATGTGTAAACTGGCAAGACAAAACATGTGCAAATGATAAACTTTAACTCTATGATGGTTAAACTTAACAGTTAATCCGCGAATCACATGCGTGCCGAACCGTGCAGCCTGAACCGTACGGATCACGGATAATCTACGATCCGTTGCACCCTTATGGATGCGTGCGCTTTATTTGACGACTTGTGGACTGTTCAACTGCAACACCCGCTGACTGCAATGATAGAGCTTGGAATAGCCAGGACAATTTTTTATATAACTCCGACTGGATTTGTCTGAAAGAAGAAAGTCATATACACCTAGGATGCTTCGAGGGTGAGTAAAACACAGGCTAATTTTTATTTTTGGGTGAACTAACACTTTAAACAGCTGTGAATTCTGATACTTTCTGACTTTGTTACTTTACAGAGGTTACCTGAGGTCACATGGATGACCACATTCAAATAGACAACACCTCTTTATTGGTCATGGTGATATCATGACCTCTGGAGAGTCTTGCCCCGCCTGCTGTTGGCCACTGAGATGGACACTGTAACCATGGTTATCTAATCTGACACAGCTGTTAGGCTTGTCTGGCTTCAAATTGTTCTATTGTTTCTGTTTGCCTTCCTTTTGCTCAGTTCCTATCCTCCCCACTGTATTTTGTTCCTTCTTCCCTTGCTGTTCTTCTGTAAAGCTCATTAATTATTGGGTCTAAATATACTGTGGTCGTTTACCTCAACTTGCACTTCTTTCCATTTAAACTGAGAGGCATGGCATTCCCCATCTTCCTTCCCTGAAGGTGTTTTAGTGGATTCAGACACTTGTGCTTCAGTTTCTCATCTTAACGCACTTTGATTTACCTCACAGTCACACTCTTGTGTTTATCTGTCCTTCAGAGCAACAACATAATCAGATTACTGACAAACACTATATGATTCATCATCCGCTGGTCCAACATTAGCCACCCGGTCCATTCTATCTCAGATAACATGTTCAAACAACCATCCAATTTATCTTTCACCATTTTATGTAAAAGCTGACCACTCAATGAGATTAAATCTTTGTTTTGTTCATTTTCCCTTCCATACCCATAATTCTTCCGGTAAACTGAAATAGTCCAGCCTTCCCAGTCAAAAAAAAAAAGTGTAACATCCAACAGGGAGATGAGTGGCTGTTCTGAATGGAAGTCAATGCTTTAGTGCAAATATAGCTCAACACTTTACAGATGGAGATGTTGCCACCTCCTACAAGAAATTCTCTGGTTTAACTCCTGTTGTAAGCGGTTCTAACCTTTCAACTTAACACAGAAAAGAAAACATGTTTAAAGAGGACATTTTGTGAAAACAGAAATTTTCAGGCTTCTTTGAAATAAAAGACTTTGATATGCTCAGCATATGGCAATATTCCCAATTCACTCCCTCCCTAGTCTGCAAAGACCATTTATGAAAACTAAGCTACAAAAATGTGTCATTTAGAATAAGTCACGTTATTGACATTAAAACCATGAACACATTTACATACTTCTTCCCACATATCAAATCAACGCCTATTCAGTATTCAGTAACTAGCTCTTTTCTGATGAGTGGCAGTGTGAACTACATTTATTAATTCTTAAAGATATATTAGGGAAAATATTTAAACGTATTTAAAGGGTTAGGTCACACAAAAATATACATTCTGTCATTATTTACTCACCCTTCTTTATCTGCTGAACACAAAATATGTTGAAAAACGTTAACCAAACAGTTGCTGGTCCCCCATTGACTTCCACAGTATTTGTTTCATACTATGAATGTCAATGGGGACCAGCGACATTCTTCAAAACATCGTCTTTTATGTTCCACGCAAGAAATAAACTCATACAGGTTTGAAACAATTTGAGGATGAATAAATGATGACAGAAATTTCAGATTTGGATGGACTATCCCTTTAATACTAAAAGTCAGAGAAGGTGTAACGTAATCAGGTAAATCAAAATAACTTTTTAGTTTATAGGTGGACTTGTATGTGGGGGGAAAAAAAGTAGGACTGCCATGATATTAGGTTTTCACAACAGGTTATTGTGGCCAAAAGAATTTGCGATAATATTATTGCGATATATATAGACCTTTTAATTAAATAAATAATGCTATTAGTCAAATTCATCTTTGACTTCTTCCCATGTTAATGACGGGTAGCAACTAGCTTTAAGGTGCAATACCGCCACCTATTATGTTGGCGTGTCAACCAGATAAATTACTATCACTGGATTATTAACGATATTATCATAAGTGTAGAATTAACATCATATAATTATATAAAAAAAATAATAATAACAGTCAGTACTGGAATATGGAATATGTCCCCATTGAAAACCAAAAGGGCAACTGATTCATGCATGAATAACTATGCCATCGTCATTTGTTTGTACATGATTGATGATGTATTGAATGAGTGGCACTATGTGAGTGCAGAAACAGATCCGGCACCAACTGCTACACCCTCTACAAGCTGTCCTGTCTTACCCAGCAGCAGGGCCTTGTCTGTGGGCTACATTCTCTCACGACTCCCTTAGTCACCCACACCCAACTCCAAACATCTATGAAGTAACCCACCTACAGCACTGTCAGCATGCGTTGGCTACAGATTATATTGCGAGTATGTGTGTGCGTGCTTTAGGCAATGTCGTGTTTGGAAAGCATTCAGTTCGTGAATAATTTGGCTGATGGGTGGAACAGTGTGTATGTTCATCAGAGCACAGGGTTCTGATGCATCACCCTTCAACAAGATCATAGTTTTCTCTTATTGTATTGCATATCTTATCTAGCCTCTAGGGCTGGGCGGTATATTGAGTTTGTACAATATATTCTTTATAAGCGATATGGTATGAAGCAATACCATTTATATCGATATACAGTAGTTTGATACGAGCGCATCTGAAAAATATAACAGAGGACACAGACTGAGCTGCTGCGGAGAAAGTGCATAATCCAGCTTGTTCTAAACATGTGACAAGCTTTATATTAAGGGCTTTAAACAAAACTCAAGATAGTTTATAGTTTGAGTTTAAAGCGGCTCTGACAGAAAGGCTGCGTGTGCCGCTGAAAGAGAAGCGCTGTTTAATGTGTTTGAGATGTGCTGTTTTCCTTAATGCATAACTTACATGTCACATGTATATCCTCCATCTGTAAATGTTAGAAAGTCGTGGAAATATTTATATTTTGTTGTCAGAAGTGCATGAGCCTTCTGCTTTGCGATTCGCCGCTAAACTAGGGCTGCACGATTATGATTGTCGATTATTCCCTTGAAATTGTAATTGCGATTATTAATTACCATTATCACAATTTACATTGAATGATGTTTATACCATTGTTTGATGCTACTGCATGCTGTATTTTTATATGAAAATAAACAAGCTGAAAACACTCTAACTGAAAAAATTAAGTAAGTGTATTTATATGATAGCACTAACTGTAAAGTGACTGTAATAAGGTAGCCTAATCAAAACAGCCTAATACAAGTCTGTGCTTTTGCTTTTATTTATTTTCATTTTTAGTTTAGTAAATTTGACTTCTGCTTTAAAAGCATTATTTTTGTTTTTAGATTGCAATGTTATAATGTTAGAATGAAATGTGGTTTTAACCCTTTTTTGCACATCATACAGGCTTACATGGTTACATTAACTTCATTTGTTTTCAGAGCCTTTAATACGTATTGTTTCATTGGACAACATTGGGTGGTATGTGAAATATATATTAAATATTACAAAAACACAGAGATATATACAGTATAATCGCAAATCGGCCAAAAAATACAGAGATATGAATTTTAGCCTTTATCGCCCAGCCCTATAGCCTCTAGAGTTGTTTGTCTTCTTTGCCAACTTTCTATCCAGTTTTGCTCATGAAATGCATACTTTCTGGACTCGCACACTCTCTGTTTTGTTCCATACTGTGTCCTAGCCTTGGTGTGCTGCAGAATGTCTGAAAAGCATCTGTCCAGCTTTAAGCTTAAATCACTTCCTCACAAAGATGCCAAAACTACATCTTTTCCTTACACAAACATACACGTTTTCTCTGTTTTAATCAATTTAAAAATACATGCAAACACTCTATATCCGTATTTGCACAGACATGGAAGCAGAGTCTCATCCACACATTGTCTAGATAGCGCCCAACACACCACCACAATCATAATGATAACCCACCACTAGCAGATTTTCCTATTTTCATGAATTAGAAGGTGCACTTTGGCACAGGCTGCTACTAAAATAGTCTGCCGTCTCGTCCAAACACTGCAGGGGCTGTTTTTCTTTCATCCCATTGCGTTTTGGACACTGCCAAACACCCAGCGTGGAGTAACAGAATTCCACTCCGGAAAAGATCAGTGTGAGTGAATGTGCGTGTGTGTGTGTGTGTGTGTGGGTGGATGAACCTGGAACACTGCCAGCGGAAGAAAGCCGGGTAGAGAATAGAGAGAACAGAATAAAAAAAAGGAGGAAACAATTTGTGATGAAAGGCAATGAGCAAGACAAAAGAGAGGGCGAAGACGTGATGATTTTTTTTTTAGAGTGTAAGAGACTGAGAGGGGAATATAATGTGAAGAATAGAAGAACTGATTAGGAAGAGGGTGAAAGTGTGTGTAGGGAAGAATAAGAGATGGAACCCTCTCTTGCATAACTCCTTCATAATGGATCAGTCATGCTACGCTCATTCTGTTCATGTGTCGCCTGCAGTATCTGCTGACGTAAGCTGAAAGGAACCCACAGCCTGGTTGTGCAGAGAACTAGAAAATGGAATCAGATGAAACGTTTCACAACTCTTCAGACGGAGTTTAACAAATTTGACCAAAATGCATGAATGTGGACAAGAACTTATTTTAACAACAATAACTTTTTTCTCTGAATGACAAGGAAATTAACCTCCTGCTGTAGTTTCAAACAACCAAACTCTGGGCCTCCCAGCACGACAAGGCTCCAATGAGGTCATACTCTTGACACCACATGGCTTAGTCTACAGGAAACACATTGCATCAAAACAACAAAGACAACTTCAAAACAACAAAGACAACTTCAAAGCAAAAGCCACAGATGTAAATAGTTAAAAAAATAAATAACTATCTGGACAAAACAAAAAACTAAATAAAACAACAAAAAACAAAACAAAAACAACAACAAGGAAAAACACAAAACAAAATACAAAACGAACAAATTAAAACAGTAGACAGGCATATCAATTTCCTTTTAACAGGGTCTATCACTCTAATCACGCATCGAACTACCACTGGTAATGAAAACAATCTGTCATTACAGAAACCTTGTGACTTCTGGATTGAATTCAGGTTCCTCTGGCGTCAGAGTTGTAATTGTACCCACAGGGATGGTCACGTGAGGCCAACTACAGTTAAAAAAAGAGAGGTCACATCAATGGAAAACGAGAGAGACACACATGCAAAACAATGCTTACTATGGGCTGGAATCGTCTGAAAAAAATGTTGATAATATAACAACAAATTTAGCATTTTACGCATTTTCTTTATGCTGATGCATAGTTTTCAAGGCCCAAAGTGTGTCCAGTTTGGTGGCTACTTTATCCTTAAAAGTAACAATGATGGACAATGTGTTAAATTTAATATATGGTTGTCAAATGAATGTTCAGAGGCAATCCTAAAAGGATTAAACCAGATCATTCCAGGCCAACAGGATGAGGTTACGGATTTAACGCACATGACATCTACCTAACATGAAAAAAAAGAAACAGGCTTTCCTCAGATTACCACACCAGATTTCACTACAATGCTTGGCTCTGACAGGGAGCTAAACAAAAGCTTTTGTGGCTATTCTACTACAACTCAACACAAATAAGTTATGGCATTGCGCAGACCATTGAATATCACAGTCAGCTAGGGAAGAGTTTTGTAGTAAACAGACTTGATCAGTGATGACAGGCCTTAGATGGGAATGCTACTAGTCTAATAACCAGAAGGACATCAGATCCCTGGTGCATTGAGTTTATTTAAGGTTTCATAAAATCTGAATCAGACTGAAATACACTATTCTGTATCATTACAGGTTCTTTTACAGCATGCCATTGCCAAATAATAACTTATTGCAGGAAAACGGACATGAACAATTTGATTCTTTCCAAGCAAAGCATCACAATGGACCTTAGTTGGGGAGACACCATATTTCTGTTATACAAACCTTATACAAATGAAAACAATCTATAAAGAATAGAAATACTGAAGTCTATTCCAGTACAGTTTTGATGTCTTAAAGCGATAATTCACCCAAAATGAAATCATCGTTTACACATCGTCATGTTGTTTCAAATCTTTTCTTCTGTGGAACACAAAAGAAGATATTCTGAAGAATACTGATAACCAAATAGCTTTGGTTACCACCAATATCATTTCACAAAATATCTTATTTTATGTACCACAGAAGAAAGAAAGTGATAGTTTTGGAATAAGTGATGGTTAGGGTGAATAAACGATGACAGAATTTTCATGTTAAGGTAAACTATCCCTTTAAGTCCACTGAAATTTTCATAGAAAAACTCTTTTTTTAGGGATGTCCCGAGCCGTTCTCAAGGATCAAGCATTTTAACTGATGGTATCAGCTCTCCTAAGCATGATCCGTATTTTTTACATCAGCTGTCATGCCAGTGACGTGCAGTAGGTTGCAGTATTTGCCTTCCAGTAGATTTGCCAACCGCCATTAAAAGGAAAAGACGACACTCAAATGTGCGTAAAACGCTAAACATATCTTCAGTTTTTTACCTTTAAGAGAGAGAGAGAGAGAGAGTTTTATAACCCTGCCTATATACATATTACTTTTACTCTCTACACAAATATTGGATTGATTTTAATAACTTTAATGTATACCTGAATTGTGCACCAAACACTAGGAATTTACAAGTATCGGATCGGGACTTAGTATCGGCAGATAGTCAACATCCAATGACTCGGATCGGACCGGTGGGGGACAAAAAACCTGATTGGGACATCATAGTATTTTTTTATGTTCTGTTGGCTGAACAATCTACACTAAGATTCTCAACAGAACAACTTTTGAAACCGACTGTACTTACATCCCACAGAGCTTGCTTTCATTTGCATCAAATTAACATTGCCGTCTAGCCTTGTCCTTTGTACCCTTGTCCATAGTTATTTCATAAATGACTATTTATAACGTTCCAGAAATGTCCCATCCAATAACAAGTAACTGTTTTCATAACAATGCAATGGTGACAATGCAAGTGTGATGCTAGTTCAACAAGTGTGTTTGTGCACGCTGGTATTTAATAAGATTCTGCAGTACATGTGGCTTGTGCTGAGTGGATTATTAGTATTATGACCTCAATGCCCTCCACCCTCTATGCACACGTTTGTCTTTTCTTCAGCACCAACTCCATAGCACCTCTCAGTCTTTTTGTTTTTAGCTCTTCTGTTGTGTTCATTCAGAGTTTAAGGAATGCCTCCATCTAACCACCTGTGACTTCGCTGCATACACTATTTCACTCCATCATTTTGTTCATTATTACCCTATAACGCTATTACAGGATCCTCAAACACCCATTTCACTAACACGCAGAAATTAACACATAATCTGTTCCGCAACCAGTACAACTGTTTCATAACATGGGGATAAACATGATTGGGACTTCTTAATTTAAAGCAATGAGTTCATTTTTCCTTTGTGCTGAAATTGCGTTACTCCTATTTAACTTGAAATCTCTTTTTCCCATCATAAAAAGTTCTGCGAGTCATATATTTGTTAAGAGTTGGTGGACATCAAAAGAACGCAATTCTTTTGGTGATTTGCACATGGATCAAAAGGATCCCCATGTGGCACACACAAGGAGGAGAGACTCTGATGTGATCAACTAGCTAGAGGCCTGCAGGACAATGGATCTGTCTGTTCATCATACATTGCATCCGGGGAAAATACCTTTCTCTGTTTCTGTGTTCATAGAATTTGAGCCAGCGTAAACAGAGCTAAACCACATCAATATGTGTCAAATTATGGTGGTACAAACAACTACATGAGAAATATGTGTTTCGGTTAAATGCATCCAATCATTGAAAAATAATTGTCATGCAAAAATGAAGACTAAAGATGCGCTTTCATTAGTGAAGCTTCTGTAAAATTTCACAGCCGCAAAAAGGTCCATTGTCTATTGTCAATAGGCAAATCTACGTGACCAATTTGAACCCTCTGTGAAATCTGTGTGGGGAAATATTTCACCCTCATTGTATGGATTCCTATTGAAATGACTGGATTTTGCATTAAAGGGCCTGATATACGCACTTGATTACTGCATTGATTGAAATGGCACGTGTGAATTGAAGCTACCGTACTTGAGTGTGATCCCTTATCTGATGTCCATATTGACAACCCAAATCAATACAAATTAAACATTTATCAACATTAATTATGCTAACACCTGACAGCAGACCCAAGGCATAATCAATAATATACCAGGTGCCAATCATAGTAACCTAAGCATAGCAATGATAAGCTCCCACCCATTCAAAAACACTCAAATCTGTTGGTGTCACATGATAGCTCTGCTAAGTGTGACGCAGTCTCAACAGGAACAGTCTCTCCAGGCATGATGAATTAACTCTGATTCAATATGTGTGCTGACATTCAGGACAAATGATGGGGACTGCCCTGGGGGCATCATTTGTGCTCTGCTACTACTACTGCTTTACTGTACCACTGCAATCGATGGGTGACATGTGCCAATACCAAATGTTCCCAGGGAACACAGGCTAAAGCAAACAAAGAACCTGAGGAGGACATGGTGATAAGATCATACAAAAAACTAACGAACATGACATCAGTATACTGTTGACATAACATCATGTTCTTTTGGAGATCAAGAGGATATACATGTACAGGACACTTATCAAGATCACTGACTCTTCTTTAGGAAAAGCACTGTTTGTAAATATGAAATAAAAAAAAACTGGAATGATACTGGCTCTAATTTCACTTTTGGTGAGTCATTATTCAGAATTGTTACCGGAAAATGTGAGAATCAGGCATTCTAGAGATCCATATACTGTAAAAAAACAATTGTGAATTTTACTCACAATTACAAACAATTGGCAAGTAGCTATTACATTTAATTAAATGTTAAGTTTTGAAGTAGTTTAAAATGTAAAACATAGGCCTATTCCAATAATCTTTGTTTTAGTTCACTTAAAACTAACATTATTGAATATAAAATGATTATAAAAAGAATTGGCTCATAAAATGTTCTTCGTTCCGGAATCGGACTGCACTGCTTGTGCTCTTTTTTTGAGTTCACTAAAAAGAACTAGTTCACAAGTGGATGCCTTCAGGAATCAGACTAGGCTACACTTGTTGTGCTCTATGTTTCGCACTGTATGTTAAGTTATTGTGGTGTTATAGTAACGTTTAACAATAGATCAGAATATATTGTCAAAGTTTTTTTTTTTTGCACAGCCAGTTTTCGGTTCCTTATGACAGCGAAACTGTATGGTGATATCTCCAATCCCACCTTTTATTTTCTTTGGAGCAAGAAAATTATGTTAATATGGTGATATACTAAAATGACATGAATTCCCTATACATCCAACAAATAACAAAAAGCCTTTCCAAGTTCATGAGACTGTCGCACTCAAGTTTGTTTGTGAGTATGTGGCAAGTCGTGTCTCGTCTGGCACGTCAATGCCCAAATGTTGCATGTAAACAAAGTCATGTTCACTTTACCCGCAAATATGAACACATGCATGGAGATTTCCGTGCGTTATTGCGTGTAAATGAATATAGTATATAAACAGAGACGGACTGCGGTAAACCATACCGATGTCATAACATATGCTCTTGTAAATGAACTACAAAATCTCATGCATAAACTCATCTAGACTGAGTGCAGATAAGACATCGCGAGCTAAGTAGGCCACGACATTATTTTCTTGATATGATCGCGTTCATACCACGCAAAGCAAATCGTCCTATATGCTACTGATGTACAGCCATTTACAATGACACGCGTGTCTTTTGCATGAAGGACTGTGCCAGTGTGCTTAAACCAACCCCGCGTTTGGCATCACGATCCATTCTGAACAAAGCGTCCAGATATGCGCTCACCCTGATCGCGGTTCAGCATCCTGCTTCTCCCAGATCCCGGTCCAGTGCTTGGGCTTCACTCGTCCGACAGTCTAATCTCCGGCGAAACAGCCACATTCCAGTCCTATCGATCCAGGCTTGCACACTTCAGCGAAAGCACTTGTCTTTACAAAAAGCTCCGGTGATATTCCCGAGGTTCCTTCGACTCCTTGTCGGCTTTTCTTTGGTCGTGGGTGCTGCCAATTAGTCCACGCACCGACTATTGCTTTGCATTTGTGAACAAGTCATCTAAGACTGATAAAGCACAAAAAGGATCTATATTATACCATACTGTGCAGTGACTTCAGTGGGATGACAGTCACTGATCAAAAAGATGCCGAAACACATAAATACTGCTGTTAACTACTCACAGTCTGGGGCGCTGCCATTATAAAGCTTGGAAGAGCCAGGACATTTTTTTTAATAACTCCGATTGCATTTGTCTGATAGAAGAAAGTCATTTACACCTAGGATAGCTTGAGGGTGCAAAGTAAAGCATAAATCATGGTATAATTTTCATTTTTGTGTGAACTATCCCTTCAAAGGATTAAATCACCCAAATATGGAACACAAACAGAGATGTCACGGTCAGTGGCTGCCTCCATTCACTTTCATTGTATGGAAAAAAGAAAGTGATGTGACTAAAGGCCCGGGTATACTTCACATTCCGCGTTCCGTTCCGTCTCGCGCACAGCTTTCAAAGTATACTCAACCGCGGATGAGCGCGGACAGACGAGCTCAACACATGTGCGGTACCACTTACTCGAGACTGCATCCAAAAACTCAGGCAGCTGACTTGCTGCCTCGCTGCCATATGAGGCAATGACTTTGCAGGCAGCGTTTTTGCACGAAGGCACCTCATGAAACTAATTCCAGACAGCAGGGCCGGACTGGGGCGCAATTTCAGGCCGGGAAATCTCACACTCATCCAGGCCACACTGAAAAAAGGGGGCCAAAATTGTACCTTTTGGGGTACAACAGCTTGACACCGTAGCAGTACACCGTACATATTAGTACCTCAAGAGTAGTAATTCGTACCCTTAAGATACTAATTTGTAGGCCTACGTATTAGGGGTAAAAAAGGGAACAAATATGTCCTTTTAAGGGTCCTATTCCAGTGACAAGCTGTTGTACCCCAAAAGGTGCAATTTTGGCCCCTTATTTCCTGTATATAGCCTATACATCCTCAACAATTTCTGAAACCAGACAACCCTATTATTTGTATGGCCAACACAAAAAGGTAAAAATCCTTAGTCTGGAGCCGTGGAAAATATTTAAAGGTTCTCTCTTGCACTGCACCTTCACTTCCCTTTCCCTTTTCCCCAGTCTCGTAAGAACACATTTTTGTTTACAGGAGCAAAGGTAAAATCAAAATCCCCTGACATTTTTTTTTTTAAATAAATCCTCGTTTTGTACTTCTAATTCGTGACTGGTGTTTTGTTTTGCTCTCTCCTCTGGGTTTACGCTATGCCTACATCCTACATCATCCGCTGGAACGCCACTCTGGTGTGTACACGTGTACAACAGTTAGCGGAAGCTAGAGATTACAGTTTATAAAGTTTTAAATATGGATATTTTTCTTATGTATCAATTCGCTTCAGGAGTCCTTTATTATAATACATATTTGTTGTTATTATTATTAGTTCAATAGTCCAAAAAAGTCCAGTGAAGTGCATCCATCCATCATAAAAAGCACTCCACACAGCAGGTATGTCAGTCTCGTAAGAACACATTTTTGTTTACAGGAGCAAAGGTAATATCAAAATCCCCTGACATTTTTTTTTTTAAATAAATCCTCGTAGCATAATTACTCCAGTCTTCAGTGTCACATGATCCTTCAGTAATAATTGTAATATGCTGATTTGCTGTTCAAGAAACATATTTGTTGTTATTATTATTATAAAGAAACCTGAAAAAAATCGAATCCGTTTTCAACATAATAATAATAAAATGTTTTCGGAGCAGCAAATCAGAATACTATTTCAGATAAATGCTGTTCTTCTGAACTTTCTATTCATCAAAGAAACCTGAAAAAAATCGAATCCGTTTTCAACATAATAATAATAATAAAATGTTTTCTGAGCAGCAAATCAGAATAATAGAATGATTTCTGACTAACCGATTTATGATTTATTATCGAATGAAAAAATCGGAAATTATCACTTTGGTACATTGACAAGGCATACATATAAAATATTATTATTAATAATAATAATAATAACTAAAACAATTACAAATTGTGAATGTAAATATGGACAGCATAACTGATTATTGGGTTCTTTTGTCGCGTTGCGCCACTCGCGTCCGGAGTAGAATTATCCTTTCCCAATAAAGCAAAGTTGTTTTGCGCCAAATAGCTATGATATCTCATCATACTTTATCATATTTTAGTAGGCTACTTTAATTCATTACAGCTATGTTCTTAACTTTAACTGGTCTGTCACTGACAGAGAGAGAGAGAGGGGAGGACAGTTGCTCGACCTCTCCAGAATCTATACAGGTGAGAACTTGAAAGAAGAGAATTATTTTAAGGCAGTGTTTGTTTGTTTTTTAACTGGGACTACTTGCCAATGTTTTAAGGAATTAAACATTAATATGTATTTTTATTTTTATGTTCAAATTGTTAAATAAAATTTGTTGTATAGGTAAAGGCAGTGTGTTCCAATAGTTTCATGTGACACTGAAGACTGGAGTAATGATGCTGAAAATTCAGCTTTGAAATCACAGGAATAAATTACATTTTAATAAAAACATTTCACAATATTACTGTTTTTGCTGTATTTTGGATCAAATAAATGAAGGCTTGGTGAGCAGAAGAGACTTCTTTAAAAAGCATTAAAAAATCTTACTGATCAAAACCTTTTGACTGGTAGGGTATTAAAACACAATTCCTAAAGTGCCTAAATGTCAAAATTAGTACAATATATTTGTTGAAAAAGTCTAATACACTATTGAATTATTAGGCTGTGAGCTATTACTTTTGTGTTGCTGTCTGCTCTAGCTCCCTCCCTCCCTGTACAATAAATCCATGTGAATATCTGTCTGTGCTAAATGTTTTAATGTTAACTTTACAATCGATACTTATGTCCTTTAGCATTCTGAATGATGATAATGGGGTGCTACAAATAGCCTAACAGATACTAGCAGTTTAATACTCAACTAGGTTAATAAAGACAAAACGACCTGCACTTGTAGCCCTGAACAGGTCAGTGATGTTGCTACACTTCACTGCTTCTTCTGTCCGCTTCCTCTCTTTCATCAAGTCCCGCGCATCGGTTCTGTTCGGAACCGTTTGACGGAAGCGCGGAACACACCTGAGCTGAATCGTTTAGCGCAGCGCTGACAGTCAAGACTAACCGATTTATGATTTATTATCGAATGAAAAAATCGGAAATTATCACTTTGGTACATTGACAAGGCATACATATAAAATATTATTATTAATAATAATAATAATAACTAAAACAATTACAAATTGTGAATGTAAATATGGACAGCATAACTGATTATTGGGTTCTTTTGTCGCGTTGCGCCACTCGCGTCCGGAGTAGAATTATCCTTTCCCAATAAAGCAAAGTTGTTTTGCGCCAAATAGCTATGATATCTCATCATACTTTATCATATTTTAGTAGGCTACTTTAATTCATTACAGCTATGTTCTTAACTTTAACTGGTCTGTCACTGACAGAGAGAGAGAGAGGGGAGGACAGTTGCTCGACCTCTCCAGAATCTATACAGGTGAGAACTTGAAAGAAGAGAATTATTTTAAGGCAGTGTTTGTTTGTTTTTTAACTGGGACTACTTGCCAATGTTTTAAGGAATTAAACATTAATATGTATTTTTATTTTTATGTTCAAATTGTTAAATAAAATTTGTTGTATAGGTAAAGGCAGTGTGTTCCAATAGTTTTTAAAGACACTTTTTTTTTAATTGTTAAGAATTAGGATAAAAGTTATCGTTTAATGTAGTGTAACTGAAATATTGTGCATAACATATCTTTATTTAATAAAAATAAAGTATAGATGTCCACAGTGGTCTCAAAGTCCCAAGTCCTGCAGTTATTTTTG
>NW_015506248.1:345024-350074 GCF_001515645.1 Sinocyclocheilus grahami | reverse complement strand
GCTATTACTTTTGTGTTGCTGTCTGCTCTAGCTCCCTCCCTCCCTGTACAATAAATCCATGTGAATATCTGTCTGTGCTAAATGTTTTAATGTTAACTTTACAATCGATACTTATGTCCTTTAGCATTCTGAATGATGATAATGGGGTGCTACAAATAGCCTAACAGATACTAGCAGTTTAATACTCAACTAGGTTAATAAAGACAAAACGACCTGCACTTGTAGCCCTGAACAGGTCAGTGATGTTGCTACACTTCACTGCTTCTTCTGTCCGCTTCCTCTCTTTCATCAAGTCCCGCGCATCGGTTCTGTTCGGAACCGTTTGACGGAAGCGCGGAACACACCTGAGCTGAATCGTTTAGCGCAGCGCTGACAGTCAAGACTAACCGATTTATGATTTATTATCGAATGAAAAAATCGGAAATTATCACTTTGGTACATTGACAAGGCATACATATAAAATATTATTATTAATAATAATAATAATAACTAAAACAATTACAAATTGTGAATGTAAATATGGACAGCATAACTGATTATTGGGTTCTTTTGTCGCGTTGCGCCACTCGCGTCCGGAGTAGAATTATCCTTTCCCAATAAAGCAAAGTTGTTTTGCGCCAAATAGCTATGATATCTCATCATACTTTATCATATTTTAGTAGGCTACTTTAATTCATTACAGCTATGTTCTTAACTTTAACTGGTCTGTCACTGACAGAGAGAGAGAGAGGGGAGGACAGTTGCTCGACCTCTCCAGAATCTATACAGGTGAGAACTTGAAAGAAGAGAATTATTTTAAGGCAGTGTTTGTTTGTTTTTTAACTGGGACTACTTGCCAATGTTTTAAGGAATTAAACATTAATATGTATTTTTATTTTTATGTTCAAATTGTTAAATAAAATTTGTTGTATAGGTAAAGGCAGTGTGTTCCAATAGTTTTTAAAGACACTTTTTTTTTAATTGTTAAGAATTAGGATAAAAGTTATCGTTTAATGTAGTGTAACTGAAATATTGTGCATAACATATCTTTATTTAATAAAAATAAAGTATCGATGTCCACAGTGGTCTCAAAGTCCCAAGTCCTGCAGTTATTTTTGGTTAGAGTTAGTGTGTTTGTGTCTGATATCACAAAAAATAGGTCCCTGTAAGCTGTCTTGTTTCCTGTAAGCTACCATGGCATGTTCCCAAAATTGCCATTAGGGTGCTCTAAAACACGCCAATTAGTATTCTATATAGAATTTATGATGTGAACATGAATGTACTTTATACATTATGTAAATAATTTGTTTGGCCGTTGAAGGTCACGTCACCTGACAGCTGTCCCCCACACACCACACACTTTTAAAATGGCTGCTACGCCCGTCAAGAATTCATATCCTGTGAAGGAATAAAAGTTAAAACGGCCTGCCATAGTGGCTGTCCGGCTGAAGTATACTTTGGCCATGAGGCTATGGTTTGAAACAGACCTCGGGGTGTGTAAATTGTGACAGAATTTTCATTTTTAGGGGGAAATATCACTTTAACAGTTGCAACAAGGAATTTTCTCAAGCAACAAAAGGTTTACCAGTAAATACATCTATAGCAATAGCTTGTTCTTAACTAATTTAATTAATGTAATAATAATTAATTGAATAATATAAGTGTACCAAAGCAAGATTAGTAATGATATTAGAAAAATAGGCTGCTATTGTGGCGCTAACGTGCCTTGGGAAGATGCAGCTGGGGAAGCATACGAGTGCAAGAAAATCAAGAAAAAACAGTTCATAGACACTGCTGAGGAAGCAAGACCAAAGGGTTGGAAAACAGCTATCTTCCCAGTCGAAATAGGAGGCAGAGGGTTCGTAGTTCGTGTCTACCAGTAGGCCACTGAAACAAATGTGAGTCTGAGGGAAAAATCTACGGCAGGCTATCAGATGCCTTACCGAAACTGCACAAAGAAGTAGCAACTATAGTTGAAAAGTAAAATATTTAAAATGTAATTGTATTTAATAAAATAGTTTGAAAGTTTTCATTTTGTGTGTCATATGGACTCACAGAAATACACGTCTTTTCTATTATTCAACACATGATGGCACCATATTCCTGCTGCAAGCACCGAGCAGAAACAATCATTGAAGCGAGAAGATAAATGTTGGTTCTGGATGCTACACATCTCATTTCATCTTAGAAAAAAAGTTACATAGCCTATTTAATCTGAGGCAAACTTCATTTGTTTATGCGATATGCAGGCTAATTGACTATAATTCATATTTGTAATATTAATACTCAGAAGTGAAACAGATTTTGGATACAAGACTGCTATTCAGTTTTCTCTGCACATCGCTATATAAAGTAGTAGGCTAGTGGACGTCCATTGGGTTACTATTTTTTTAGCGCCTGATCTGAATCAGGAAAAAAGGGACATTTGCAAGTGTCATGTAAATTTTGTGCAAATTAAACCCGCCCTGCGTGAAACAGCAAGTCCTTCCTTGTCATCTTATTTGTAACGATTCAGTGACTGAAGGGTTCAAACACGTTTAACGCATACGACCACGGATGATCCGCATAAAATATCGGTATATATCAGATCTTAGATCGCAGAGGTAGCTAAAAAGTAATTTGCATCTAAAGCCTTGGAGGCCCAAACCACACTTCAGCAGGACCATCTCACTCCGCCCCTCGGTCAACATTAGACCTGCTCTCAAGTGCGACAGGTGCGTGGAGAGATCAGCACCTTTACAGCTGCTGGAAAAGGAGAGGGGGCATGATTTTTGTCGACTATAAAAACCCCGTCACTGCCCAGCCTGATTCATAGGACCTGCAGGTACGGAAACGAGCAAGTCGGCTGAGGCCTTCCATCAGAGCAACCTGGATGTCAAACTACCGAGGTGATCAAGACAGGTAAAACAAAAATAAGCTTTAATGCTATCCAAAGTGTTTTTTTTCTCTCTCTCTCGATCCATACATAGACAGATTGGGGGGGAACGCTTTTTGTGTTTGTTTTGTTACTAAACGAATGATGTTTGTATTTTGCACAACCTATTTTGCTTATTAATTTGAAAGCAGAATTCGATATATACACTACAATATCAACATTTATTATTATATTTTTACTGTTATTTTACTGTTGCATACTGTGAATAATTCATTGCACTTTTTTAACCAGTTTGAAACCCTAAACTATTAAACTTTTGGAACTTTTAAGATTTTTAGAAATTGTGTCAGGAAATCTAAATGGATGGAAACAAAAGTTATTGTAACCATATGTGAGTGTATTAAATCTAAAATAAATACACAGTAAAACTAGAATATCCTTAATTTTTCTTAACTGTTTTACTTATTTGCAGGTAATGGGCAGGGAACACACCTGAAAACTGATATGAATGAAAAGCTTCGGATTCATATTTGACTGTAGTTTATCAGAGTGCACCTCCAGAACTTCGATGGATAAAACTGCACTTGCTTTACGTTGAGCCACACGCACAATACATATGGATTCAGTTTTGTTCGTTCGGCTCGCGTTAAGCAAGTGCAGAACTTCTTCGGTGCCAAACGTCTGTGACATATTTAGATTAGAAGCAAGAGTAACTGCTATGTTCTTTTGTTTGGAACTGTTTTTTAAATGGAAAATTAGAGCCCAAATCACATAAATGTGATGTGAGAGATTCGCAGACAAATGAATGAGCCACAACTGATAATTTGTCTTCTGTAATGGTCATGATTTACAATGTCACCTGTTATCCAACATTATGTTTGTTGAGTTATCCACTTCCTCTCTTCTGTGCTGGTTTTAAATGAGGGCGAAGTTCTCACAGATGCTGCAGTGATTTAATGGCAAAATAAAGCTTTTCTTAACTCCTCAGTGTTTGTATGTTGAGTTATCACACGTATACTAGCCTGGCAACTGTGGAAGCATATGGTTACTACGGAAATCTAGAAGTCAATGGAGATTTTGATGTGCAGAAGGGGTAATGGGTAATCGGCACTAATAGGTAACAGGTAAAACATTAACTAGAGGAGCCTGGACTCTCTTCCCTCTCCATCAGCCTAACCATCTGCTCCTGGCTGTTTCACACTGAGTCACCCTGGAGTCCATATCTCTCAAGTCAAATTCATTCAAATAAATTACCATTACTGCCACAACTCTTCTGGATAACACACATAAAGCCATTCAATATCTGTGGCTGTTACTAGGTTGGCAGTGCACCTTCATAGCACATCTCTGCTGTATTTACTATACATGTGCGTTATATTAATTATTGCGTTAAGCACATTGTCTTTCCCATCTGTTGTTTCTATTAAGCCCTACAAAAAAAAACTCAACAGACTACACGCATAGTAATAAGACAAAAGGAGTTTAGCTGAAAGCAAAACATTTTTGTTTATAGCAGATGTGAAATCAGAGGGCTGTTATTAGATCAGAATTTCATGTTCTGCTCTGATGATTCTGAAAGTTACTGCAACTAAAGAGGCTCTAGGGGCCATGTGTTTCAGCCAAAGACCATTACAATACCACTAATGAAATATGCAAGTGCCTTTAGGCTGCCTCACAGCTTGTGATTGGTCATACAAGTATCTTCAATTTCACCAATTAAACTGAGAAATATTGAGGTCAACATTCAATATGCCCAAAGCAATTAGGAGTCTTTTTTGTTTGAACTGTTTACTGACAGCTCTGGCAAACACACCTGCATAGAACACATGGACTTTTAAGCCACATTTTAAAATGCATGAATTAAAATGCATGAATATAATTGCACTTTAATATTGTGTGTGTGTGTGCATTGTTATTTTTTTCTTCTTAAGTCTTTTATCCCAGGTATTTATTTGATCAGAAATACATTGAGAAATATTGTTATAATTTATTGTGAATTATTTCACAATAACTTATTCCTGTGATGGTGAATCCACAGCCATTATTACGGTCTTCAGTGTCACATGATCCTTCAGAAATCATTTTAATATGCTGTGTTCAAGAAACATTCCTTGTTGTTCAGCGGTGAAAATGATTGTGCTGCCTAATATTTAATGTAAACTGTGATCCCCCCCCCCCCCCCTCTCCATTCTTTTT
>NW_015506248.1:342754-344912 GCF_001515645.1 Sinocyclocheilus grahami | reverse complement strand
CCCCCCCCCCCCCCTTAGGATTCTTTGATGAATATAAAGTTCAAAACAGCATTTCAAGTTTCAAAACAGCAATCTTTTGTAACATGATTTTTGTTTTCCAAAATAGTACATTTTATATATGAATAAACTGTGACTAACTAACATGCATGTGACAGAAACGCACACAACGGCAAACAAACACACTAACTACACACACACACTCAAACAAAGACCCAGAGTAAGAGTCACAGCATATTTGTTGGTGATGCAGATGTCTGAGTTTGAGCTGCCAGGGCTTGTTTTTCACACACAGAGCAGGATTAGTTTCCATGGTGCCAGTGAACATGTGGCAGGTGGTTTTGGCCCTCAGCTTTGTACTACAAGCAGAAAAAGGCACCAGTTTTGCCACTGTCTATGAGGAAATCCCAAAATGACTGCAATAAAAACAGACTACATTTTAGAGAAGGAAGCATCTGTTTTAAATCCATACTGGGAAAAAAACAGTAAACACTTTTAATTTCGTTTAAATGTTATTTTTAATATATAAACGTTAAATGTATTTCTAAACTAAAATTTAATTTATATATATATATATAAACATTTCGGTTATATTTTTCACTTCCAGTAAACATATCCATACTGCAACTTCTTTGTCTGTTGCATTTACATAAAAGATAGAATCTTTAAAATGAATGCAAATTAGAAATTTGGCAGTGAAATTGGTGTAACTGTTGTGCTGCATGTCTGTATGGTGGATATTATACTCAAGGTGTGTGTAAACTTCACCGAATATAGTTCCAAGGACAGGTGACTGCTTAACAGCCCTCGAGACGTGCGTCATCTATACAACTCTTGTTTTTCAGAGCCTACCTGACAACATGAGGATGCTAATGCCATCTCATAGAGACACAGAAAGAACAGGGGACGAAGAGAGTTACCATGGAACAGATGGATCTATGAAAGAGACACACACAAACACAAACAAACAGCGCTTGCATACTAACTGACCCTGTCGTTTCACACGGAATGAGATACACACTAATAAACATTCATCACACACACAGGTATAGGGTGTAGCACGCAGACTGCAGGACTGGGGGCAGATGTGTAAACACTACCTGTTTGTTCTGTGTAATGGCTGAATGACTGGGGAAGTGAGAAGCAGGTGATGGTCCTGGAACACCGAGCTCCATATAGTACATCCAGACTACATGTGTCTCGGGTTAAAACAGCTGTAATTATAGAGTGTTTATGTATACTATTGATTTGTCATGCTTTTGAAAGAACCCACTTATATGCTCACCAATGCTACATTTATTTAATAAAAATCCTGTAACATACTGTGAATACTACAATTTAAAGTAAAACTTAAATCTAAAGTAACTTCTATTTGCATATATTTTATGTAATGTATTACTGTGATGGTTTCCACAAAAATAGTAAGCAGCACCAACTTATCAAGGAATGTTTCTTGTGCACCAGCTTATCATATTAGAATGATTTCTGAAGGATCGTGTGACACTGAAGACTGGAATAATGGCTGCCGAAAGTTCAGCTTTGCCATTAGAGGAATAAATTCGATTTTTAAATATAATGAAATAGAAAACAGTTATTTTAAATAGCAATATTATTTCACGACAATTCTTTCAAAAACTGTTTCAAAATTCTTAATTATTCCAACTTTTGACTGGTAGTGTACATGCTATGCTAAAACTAATTTTGGAAAATTTTACGCCACATTGTGAGTACTAACTATCTTGTCTTAATCTGGTTCATAAAGACCTGGCTGACTCAGCTACTTTGAATGGTTATCTGTGTGTGTGAGAGAGTAGGCTGGCCTGTGATGTAAATGGACTAATTTTACTGTGAAATGAATACTGTAGTGATGCAAGGAAAAATGTGATTACCCAAAGAAGCATAGAAACACTTCTCACTTTTTTCTATAAGTATGTAATTCATGAGCAAACATCCGTTTCACATTTTAATCATCACAATGTATTACAAATCAGTATAAATACATGCATGCAATTCTAAAAGCAAATGTAGGCCTATACACTGCCTCATTTTGCACAATGTTTGTTGGTCCAATATAAAAGCATGGTCTTTTTGGGAACCAATTACAGTAGTAGTTTTGGGGGGGGGAGGGGGGGGGGGCTTCTTTAGGGGCATTATTGCTTAT
>NW_015506248.1:337410-342464 GCF_001515645.1 Sinocyclocheilus grahami | reverse complement strand
GGGGGGGGGGGGGGGGGGGGGGGGGGGGGGGGACTTCATTAGAGGCATTATTGCTTATGGTACTGTGGGACAGCCACAATTTATAGAAATAATTTTCACAAAATAAATAATTGAAAAGTGTTTTTTCCTCTTTATATATTTTCATATTTTGAACATGTAGTAATAATAATGGATTTTCATAAGATTGAACGTCTAGGTCTGGGACAAAGGTAAAACAAAATCTATACACATTTGAAAAGTGGCAAATATCAAAAGCAAATGATATAGGCATTATAAAAGCTTTCAAGACAGTTTTAATGTGATTAATAAGTAATATAAATCAGCCTCTGGGACATAAAAGTTAAAGAAACGCCCATATAGCAGATGTATAAACAATAGCAGCATACAAATTGTGCAAACAATATTAAACATTTAATGCATGTTTTCTCAGTTTACAATTTTGGTGGTCTCTCAGAACAGTTCCCAGAATCTCTTTTTTTAAAGCACTTAAAAGCTTGTTTTTAAGAAGTTCATATTCAGTATGCTAAAACGTGCTTGAAGAAAAATGAAACACATGAATATCTGTAGTCTATCTGTAGGTGGTACAATGATTGTACCCCCACAAAAGATGAGGGCCATTGAACAAAAATACCTTTTGTCTGGGTTCTCATAATAGTGCATCATGTTCCTGAACCTCTGAAAGGATACCATATCATGGATAGATGGTCCACTGTAATAAACAACAGGATTAATACACGATTACACTTGATGTGACACTAAGAGTTGCTGAAAATACCTTTTAGCTGAGATTGACGACCGATTGGTTGACATCTTTACCTGCAGATTATTGTTATTTTTCTCCTAAGCATGTGCAAAAGGAACTGACAAGAAGCGAAATGGAAGCAATAATCGGCAAGCTTTATTTTCAAACTGCAAAATCAGTGATTTGAATAATTTTCTGACACTGTTTTATCATTTCTTCAGTGGACCCCATGAATCTCCAGTCACTGGACATTGCAAGGGC
This sequence comes from Sinocyclocheilus grahami, assembly GCF_001515645.1. NCBI lineage: Eukaryota > Metazoa > Chordata > Actinopteri > Cypriniformes > Cyprinidae > Sinocyclocheilus > Sinocyclocheilus grahami. The sequence goes on along the minus strand of NW_015506248.1, from coordinate 341,461 downwards.
ATTCAGAGTGTGTATATGTGTCTGTGTTAAATTGTATGGCTGGGCATTGTTTTTTGATGAGTCAGAAAATTGAAGCCCCCGTTAGACAATAACAGGACTTAAGCTCTCTTTTGACACATGTTGCTGAGCTGGCAGTCCCTCTGCACATTCTGCAGTAACTGCAGTGACAGCGGCTATATAAACACCCCGTATTTGACCGACCCCCAATGTTAATTACGCAAAATCTCTCCCACAAACTGCATGTGAGTATGGGTCGCCGTCATGCTGCCAAAATCAACATCATAAACTTCATGAAAGCGGATTTAACTGTGAAAATGGATAAACTGATGCACAATCATCATGGATCATCATGAATGACGGGAGATAGAGGTCTTTGTGAATCTTTCCATGGACTGAAAAGTCCCCCATTTCTGGTGGTTACTAAATTAATTTTCAAAGCAATGTTGGAACTGAGACGTTTCAGCCATCGCTGGATTCATGGGGCCCCTATTATCTTTGATGGCAAACTTAAACTATTGATATTCTCTGGTTGTTTTGGTGCAAATGTGTCAGTTTGAGAATAGATAGGTACCTTTTCTCTTGTTGTAGCTACACTGAAAGGGCCTAGTACAAAATGTGTGCATTCTTAAGTGACCTAAAACAAGGCCCCTCTTGCATTATCAGTAATCTTGCTTTTGATAACTTGACACTAAAAGTAAAGCACTGAGGTCATAGGTTAGGCCTGAATATTGAATAGTAATGTTCGTATGATCTGTCAGGTGAGGGCAGCTGTTGTTGTATTATTAACCTTATCTCTTAATGTTGCCAGTAGCTGGAGAGAGCAGACAGGCGGCTATCATGAATCAGCGAGAGCAGATGGAGCAGCGGGGGCAGTGGAGGATCACAGTGTGGGAAGAGGAAAACTTCCAGGGCAAGCGCTGTGAGTTCATGCTGGAGTGCCCGAACATTCTGGACAGGGATTTCCAAAAGATCCGTTCTATCAAAGTGGACAACTGCCCGTAAGTGTTTGTGTGTGAGTTCATTTTTTGCTTTTATCAGTGTCTCACATGCATGTAAATCATCAAGAATCTATATCGAAAAGCTCAAATGCTATCTCTCTCTCTATATATATATATATACTGTATATATGTGTGTAAATATGTTTTGTGCGAGATAATATGAATATTGATCCTATTGATACCTATTCTGCAGCTGGGTGGGTTATGAGTACCCAGAGTATCAGGGTCAGCAGTTCATCCTGGAGAAGGGAGATTATCCCTGCTATCAGGCCTGGAGCGGAAACAGCAGTTACCGCACTGAGCACCTGCTTTCCTTCAGACCCATCAAGTGTGCTGTGAGTTTTGCATTTAATGGATCTAAGTGTCTCATTTACTTACATTTCATTTTTATAATAAATCTAATTTGTTTGTGAAATATCACAAAATTAAAATTGGGATAATGCTGATAATGGCAATGTATGATAAAGACTTAAAAGGCCTACAATCTACCTGTTCCAATGAAATGTGCTTTAAATCATTAAAATGGCATCTTGCATCTGAAATATATTCCCAAAATATACCGTTTGGTCCTAATTTTAGTCCTCTTTCATCACCAGAATCACAGTGACAGTAAAATCACCCTGTATGAGTGTGAGGACATGATGGGACGCAAGTTCGAGATGTGCGATGACTACCCCTCTCTTCAAGCCATGGGCTGGTGCAGTAAGGAGGTTCCTTCTATCAAAGTCAACTCTGGAGCGTAAGTCATGCTCCATTTGCTTCAGTAGGCCTATAAGTTATATTTGTATTACCTCTCTCTGCACACAGATTTATCTCAATAATAATATGTTCTTCTTCATCTCACCTTTGCACCTATGGCAGTTGGGTGGGCTACCAGTTTCCAGGTTACCGTGGATACCAGTATATCTATGAGAGAGACAGACGTCAAGGAGAATACAGGAAATATAATGACTTCGGCACCCAGGCCCACAGCAATCAGATTCAATCAATCCGCAGAATTCAGCACTAAGTCCGCCCCCAGTCTTCTCCTATTGGCTACTGTGTATCAAGTGATAGCATGTTATTACATGAGACAAAGTAGGCAATAAACGCTTTTTCAAACTCCAGAAAAAAGTGTGCTTGTCGCCATTCCTTTGATTTATCCAATCCGTGCCCAGAAAATTTAACGTTAGATCGTTAAAAACTGGAGTGTTATTATTTTATAACAAATTGAAAACAGCTTATAATGCTATACAGGCCTTTGTACTTACAGGGTAAAGATTTAATATATTATTTACAGAGCTTTTCAATTCAGATTTGACATCTTTAGATTAGGTTTTTATTTTTATTTAATTTCTTTATTTTTTCTTAATGTCAGACATAGATTGTCTATTGTTCTTGTCGGATTGTATTTTATTTTCAATAAACAAAAGCACGAGATGATGGCTATTAGTGTTTCTACTGTGTGCGATGTTGCCAGATCTATAGTGTGTTGCTGCTCAAAACGTTTATTTATTATGATGATTCAGCATTGCTTATTTGAATACTACATAAAGTAGTGTTTAAATCTCTATATTTGATCAGATTTGATCACATATTATAAGTAAATCATCGAGAGCTGTCCGCGGTGCTGACATTTTCTAGCTGCATAATAGAGCGCAAGACTAACATATAATTAATCACATTTGGGATCTATGTACTGGCAAGATGTTTTTTCATTAATTTCACAGAAGTTTCCATTCGATTTTCATCGAATTATGTTAAATAAGAAAATTAAGTAGAATTAAAGAGAATATGAAAATGCAGTCAGCACGCACGACTGAAGCGCAGCTACAGCACAACGCAACACAATCTAGGTCTAGCAAATGTAGTATTTTGATTAGCGAGGCGCATTCAAATATCATGAGATAGCAGGCTGGCAGCACACGAGATGATCATTAAGCGGCCTCTGCCGGTTGACTTTCACACTTACAATAGGCACAAACAGTTTAGCCATAATTTTAAAACGTTTCTAAAAATGTGTATTTTGCTGAGAAGTACTTTAAAAAGATAACAAATATATAAGAACAAAAATGACTAATCAATATCATTAACGTTTCTATTTGCTTTTTTGTTTTGTTTAAAAGGCCTTAAAAAATTGGTACAGAATTTTTTTATACAAAAGATACAGTATCTAGGCAGACAAAATCATATATAGTTAGGTCTATTTCGTAACTCGTATTACGAACATGTATGTTTGAATAAAAGAGGTCTTATAATATTAAAATAAAAATGTCTAGCAATGCAAAATGGTTATGATCATGACGTCAGGCTTTTATTAATGTTTTGCATTTCTATTTCAACACACACACACACAAACACGTGTTGGTATGGGTGGTTTACGGGGACTCTCAATAGGCGTAATGGTTTTTATACTGTACAAATTGTATTTTCCAACCACACCAACCCTACACCTAAACCTACCCATCACAGGAAACTGTGTGTATTTTTAGATTTTCAAAAAGAAAAGAAAAACATTTAGGATGTTTTTAAGCCTTTTGAATTACAGGTAGTGTCCTCATAAACCACCTTCATATTTGTAATACCTATGTCATACCCATGTCATTATACAAAAGTGTCTGTGTCCTCATAAACCACACACACACACACACATTTTAGTTTATATATATATATATATACTGTATATATATATATAATTTTGAAAATTAGGACAAACTAATAGACTTTATATTAAAGGGGTCATATGATGGGATTTCAAGTTTTCCTTTCTCTTTGGAGTGTTACAAGCTCTTAGTGCATAAAGAAGATCTGTAAAGTTGCGAAGACTAAAGTTTCAAATCCAAAGAGATCTTTATAAAAGTTAAGAGTCAGCCACACCTACCTAAAATGACTCGTTCTAACACGCCTCCACATGTCTAGGTCACTATGTAAGAAGATTAGCATAATGCCGCCCAAATGTGCACACAAAGAAAGGCGGCGTGGTTTCAGGAACAGCAGTAGTGTTGATGCAGCATGTCAGGGAGACGCTGTGTTTCAGTGCTAAAGCAAAAGCACTTTATTTGGCCTTCTGGAAG